>NC_136507.1:94419597-94459597 GCF_053919585.1 Euprymna scolopes
GGTTCCCGTAAGCCGTGGTGAAGGCAACCTTTCTAGGAGAAGCAAATCTCTGATTTAAAAAACCATAAAGCGGAAGACCATTACCCGCATTAAGCTGGTCTGCAGTTTAACTTGTTGCTGGCTATCTTGCTCTTGCTTGTTGCTGGATCTCAACATTTTGAACTGAGAGAGAGACTTAGCTGTCGTACAAAGCTAAGACTCTGTAACATCATATTTGTATAGATACTCCCTCAGACATTTGGGCTCATGAATTTTAAATGTCTGAGGGAGTGGCACTCGTCTGACAAGACGTTGCAATCATCATGTATGTATGTATGTATGTATGTATGCATGAATGTATGTACACATATATATGTATATATATATATATGTAATGTATGTATATATGTATGGATCTATTAGTATATATATATATATATATATATATATATATATATATATATATATATATATATATATATGAGGGAGCCAAGGAGAATTAGAGAAATTATTTTAAAAGAAAGCTTATGCAAAGCCTAACAACCTAGATGGAGTTTATATAGAAGAGAAAAAAATAAAAGAAAGACAACATAAAAATATATACTAATGCATATAAATTTAATCGTTAATTCAATAGGAATATAAGATAAGTATGCTCTTTACACCTAGGTATTTCGAAGCCTAATGCTTCTCATCAGAAGAGGAGAGAAGTTGCTAGGTAACATATTAGAGATGTGACGTTTAGCAATAACTACATTAGGAGCGAAATAATGGGGTGTGAGAGGGAGAGGGTAACACATTGTAAAGGTAGAGGGAGGAAGAGGGGAGAACTACAGTAATTAATGCGATATAGAAAGAACATTAATATATTTAAAAATCAAAACGTAAGCTTTTCTCTTACCCTTTTCCCAGTATAATCCACGGAAATCGTCCACTCTCCGACCTGAGAGGAGTGGTTTTCTAGTTGAAATGAGGTTGAAATAACATATGTTTTGTCATGGAATATTTGAGATTTCATCACAGAATTGGACGGATCCTGAAAAATAAATAATCATCTCCATTTATAATATTTTGATTTCAGAAATTCCCCTCTGGACCAAAGTACTGTAGGTTTGCAACAACAGATGCCACATATAAATTCAATATATCTACCCTGGCAGCCACTATCTTGTGTAGCTTACGACCACCACTTCTGCCACATTCACTCGTGATAATAAAACGATACATTACATCCAATGAGCAACACTATCAGAATCGCGACATCTACAAAGAAAGAAGTTCCTATTTTTCTCTCTTAATATTTAGTGCTCCCACTCCTATCATTTGAGACCAGGTCAAATTCTATATTTTCCTACAATATTGTGCTTGCACTGCCATTAACTGGTTATTACATACATACATACACATAACATAATCTTTCCATTTCTTGATTCAAAAATAATAAATTCTCCCTTCTCAAATTCCGCCCATTTTGATTGGCTGATACCTGACTATTTGCATATTCTGGAATCCACTTCTACAGTAAATAAATGAACCCTCCAGAAATTATACAATATGACGTCGCTCTCGACAGAAGAGAATTGTGCTAAAAAAACTAAATTAAACATATTAACCGACTGTCATCGCTCTCTACATATTACAATCGTGCTGAAAAAAAAAAAAGAAAAAAGATTAAGCATATTAACCGATTAGCGTCGCTCTATAGAGAAGACAATAAATAACTTTGTTTTTTTTTATCGGTAAATTTTTACATTAGCTCCACCTCCACAATTTTCTTTAACATGATGACTTTTAGAGGTTTTCAACTATGCTGATTACGAAAATCTTATTTAAATTTGGCAGAGACAAGTACATTTCGATGGTTGGAGGTGTCTATTCTGAGAGTCGTCATAACATGGGATGGTTGTGGTAGTCTATTCCGAAAGCCATTCTTAACGTAGGGATGTTGGGAGTGACTATTCTGAAAGCTGCTCTAAACATGCGGAGCTTGGATGTGTCTATTCCGAAAGCTGTTCTTAACATGAGGCGGTTGGCCACCAATAACAACCATACTTCGATCTTTTAGCCCCGCCCCACCCCGTTGGCTGCATCAACTGGGCAATGCCTGTTAACGGGTCCTGCTAGTTTCAATTTTTTCTTTACAATAAAAAATGAAACAAGCACAAATTTATTTATTTATTACAAGTTGTTCCTTTACAACATAAGACTAACGAAATGTGTTACAAATCCCACTCACAGAATTAACATTAATTCTCAGAGTTTAATCAATTTCTTTTATTGGTACATTACTGTAAACATCCTTTTGTAAATTTTTTCACACATATTCGCTAAACATTTAAGGGAGTTAATATTTGATATGAAAAGATTTAAAGTGCTATGAACAAGGGTTTTCAATTTCATTGGCACCGTTTGGACACTGTCGTTGTCTGTCATCGGCTTCTTCTGAAATAATTATTATTTATGGTACTTTTTCGCTTTGGACACAAGTGAAAAATATAAATAAAAATCTCACAATGAGTTTATCAAAATCTTGGATAAAATACATAAAGAGAAAACCGAAATAAAAAGGAGATTATATCGACATTTAAACTTAGACCCCCCCCCCTCTCTCAAGAAGAATGAAATTCGGGCATTTGTTACTGTAACTAACAGAAGAAAAAAGAGATGTAACCAAATATGCAACAAATAAATGTTACCAAAGGCAAGACTCTTCAACCTACATGGATAAGTTTATTTTTGTTTAAACTTATTTTAAAATGTGTTTTCGATCAAAACAGAGTGTTAACTCTTTTGGGTTAAAAAAAATGGCTGTCCATAAATCTTTCACAAGGACACTTGAAAATCATTCAAAATCAAAAATTAAACATCAAATAAATGTTAACAATCGATCAAAAATATTATGTTCTACCAATATTTTGTTTACGATTTTTGAGTGATTAGACAAGATTAAAAAGATAGAATGGACCGAAAATGATTATCATTTTATGTTAAATTTATGTGCAAAACTGCTTTCCTACTGGAAATTCTAAAATAATTGTTCTTTTTTTCTTTCTGCCATGTCATCATTTTAAAAAAGGTAGAATCCGGGCCTTGATAAATGGTGATCCCTATGTAAAAAAAAACACAAAAAAAAAAAAAAAAAAAAAAAACTCATTTTGGAATCATTGAGCTAAATTTGTTGTTTATTTTGTTGTTGTTGTTATTATTATTATTATTTTGTTGTTGTTGTTATTATTATTATTATTATTATTATTATTATTATTATCATTATGATCATTATTATTATTATTAATATTACTATTATTATTATCATTATTATCATTATTAATATTATTATTATTATTATCATTATTATTATTATTAATAATATTATTATTATTATTATTAATAATAATATTATTATTATCATTATTATTATTATTATTAATAATAATAATATTATTATTATTATCATTATTATCATTATTATTAATATTATTATTATTATTAATATTATTATTATTATTATTATTATTATTATTATTAATAATAATTTGTATCTTGTTTTTCTTTTTACAGTAACGTAAATCAATTTCATAATTGGCCAAATCTTTATAATTGCGAGAAAAAAACATGAACATGATATAATATGTTTATAATTATGCTTGCAGGACGCTCAGCGTTGCCCGGTCATAAAATACGCTTGAATTTGATACTTGAATTTATTCAGATTTTGATTTATTATTCCCTATTGATTATTATATTGTGCCCAATATATAGTAATGATTTCAATGATTTCAAAAGGAAAAACGTATGGCTTGAGTACCATCAGCTAGAATCGAAACCAAAACAGTTATCACCCCAATCTTAATCGTTACTATTTGAACTATCATCAGACAGATAAGAAATAGTTCAAATGAACCGACTTTAACATATACATGTGTATTTGCTCATGTGTACAAGAGTAGGTTAAGTCGACTTACTGCCAAGCTCAAATTGTTACAACAAATGTCTTCAGAAAACGAAGATCCGAATGAAACTGGTAAAGCTCCCGTTTTTTATTTATTCCTATGTATAATTTGTTTTTCTTTTGTCTGTTTTAACAAACACACATATAAATACACACATGCATATATTGTTAGGCATGAAAATATATTTATCTCTTTTTAACTTCACATAGGGGTCCATGTTACATTTATTATGACGACATAAAATTATATTGTCACAAATGATTCATCTAAGACATTAAGATATTACCTTTATATTCATGACAACCGAAGCATTCTCTGGGTACATGTTTTCATTAAGGCGGAAGATTTGAATTTGCACTGAAATAAAAGAAAAAGACATTTATTATTAATAGCATGATGGTTATCTAACGAGAAATTCTCTACTTTATCGATACTTTCACAATAATTGTTCAAAACAGCTCTATTTCATTGTTTAGAAAATTTCCTTTCCCTTTCTTGTTCGGAAAAATTCCATGTGATTGTTAAGAAAAACTCCATTTGATTGTTCAGAAAAATTCCATTCGATTGTCCAGAAAAGTTCCATCCCATTGTTCAGAAAAGTTCCATTCAATTGTTCAGAAAAGTTCAATTCCGTTTAAAAAAAAAAGCTCCAATCCAATGCCCAAAAGCGCTCCATTCAAGTCTTTAGAAAAACTGAATTTCATTGTTCAGAAAAGCTCCATTCTTATTAGTCAAAAAAGCCCTTTTATTGATCAAAAAAGCTTCATTCCATTGTTCAGAAAAGTTCCTTTCTCTTGTTAAGAAAAGCTCCATTCCATTGTTCAAAAAAGCTCCATTTTCATTATTCAGCAAAGCTCTATTCCATTACACATAAAAGCTCCTTTCCATTGTTAAAAAAAAAAACGCCATTCCATTGTTCAAAAAAGCTCCTTTCCATTATCAAAAAAAAAAAAACCACCATAACATTGTTCAAAAAAGCATAATTTTCATTATTCCAAAAAACACCTTTCTATTATACATAAAAGCTCCTTCCATTGTTCGGAAAAGCCCCTTTTCATTCTTAAGAAATGTCTATTTTATTGTTCAGAAAATCTCCTTTCCGATATCATGAAATGCTTCATTCCATTCTTAAGAAAATCTTCAATCCATTGTTCAAAAGTGCTCTATTCCATCATTAAAAAAACTCACTTCTTTTGTTCAAAAGAGCACCATTTAATTGCTCAGAAAAGCTATATTCCTTAATTAAATAAAGCTCAATTATCTTGTTCAGAAAATCTCAATTCCATTCTTCAGAAAAGTTCCGTTTCATTGTTCAGAAATGATTATTTTCAATGTTCAAAAAAGCTCCATTCGATTGTTCAGAGCAGTTCATCAATTAATCAAAATAGCTTTATTCTGTTGTTAAGAAAACCCCTATTCCATTGTTGAAAACAGCTCCATTCCATTGTTCAAAAAAAGCTCCATTCCATTGTTCAAAAAAGCTCCATTCTTATTGTTCAAAAAAGCTCCATTCTTATTGTTCAAAAAAGCTCCATTCTTATTGTTCAGAAAAGCTCCATTCCATTGTCCAGAAAAGGTTCCATTATATTATGCCTCTGATATATACTTCCAAGACATTGTTTCAAAAATTCACATTTTCTTCTTTTATGAAAATGTTATCATAGTCTCACAAAAGTAGTTTTATTCCTAACGCAATAAAATAACTCCACATATCCAGACTTAGGTAGGTGTCCGAGGTGTTTGAGGAGTTATGTCAAAACTTAACCCATACTCCAACCTCTCTCACATCGTCGAAATGTTGCATTCCTGCGTCTGTTTTACAAGTATTTTAATGGAATGTGTTCTGGTGAACTCCAAGCACTTGTGCCCCTACGACATAAATATCCCGACTAACATAACAAGCAACAAAATCCCACCCCTACACTGTAGAGATCTCAAGATGCCGGAAAACCTTCTACTCAAATAGTTTCTTTCTTAGACTTTGCAATTTCTTCCCGGGTCTCTTCTTCCATGACTGTACTGACATGCAGAAGTTCAAGTGTAATGTGAACAGATATCTAGCTGCTCAACTCCCTACATAGTATCCCTGTAAATCTGGACCCTCCAAAAGGGATGTCAGAACCGAGACGCTCCGGCAGAAAGAGGAAACGCACAGACCCCTTCGTGGTCTGCCCCAAAAGAAAGAAATACTGATTTTCACAACCGCGGAAATCAGCTTGGGAGGGGGTGTTGTGGGGGAATCACCCTCCAAATGGACTGTTCTATCCATTATATAAGCCATAGACATTTTGATCCCAGGTGTGGATTAAACACCAGAGCGACCCTCCCCTGCTCGGTGACGTTTACTACTCTTTTCAGTTGTAACCTTTTTACGTTGTTGTTCCAGTAATACATTGTTTAAACTCTATTCCGTTGTTCTGTTTTCTTTGTGGCTTATTGCAAGCCATAACAGAAAATTAAAAAATCTAAAATTAACTTTGAACGCTTTAAACTTTCGGTTACTAGAAAGTAATTTCTGGCTTGAATGAAAATGATATAAAGAATATGAATGTATCATTAGAATATGATTCGCTGATGTAAGCCATAAATACGGACGGGTATAGCAGCCTGAGAGTCGCCGAGAAATACGCCTAAAGCTTAACGCTTAAGCACATGACCAGCTATGACTGAACAACCGTTAATTAAAGTGACTTACTAAAATGTATTAATCGATTATAGTAGCTGAGTCAAACACTTCAACTACTTCAAACAAGTATATCCCTTTTCGGACATATCAAAAAGTTTAAAAGCAACAAGCAATTATTATAGCTTACGACGTTTTTTTAAGTCAATGAAAACTAAAATTTATCTCGTACAGGCACGGGTAATAATGATGCAAAAAAGATGGGGGGGGCATAGTTTTAAAAGCGGTTTATACTTTTTTGTAGGTTTCCGACTACTTTTTGATTGTATTTGAAAGATTAAAGCCTAAAGGTAATTTCCGAAAGGAAAAAAAGTATTTGTACAGGTGAAAACAAAAAAGTTATAATGAAAAATGTTTTCACGGCGACATTCGGAAGCTGACAAGTTCAGGTAAATTTTGAAGTTCATTGTAAAAATCCATTAAGATAAATATTAGTTTTCAAAGATAATTAGTAAAGTAAAGTCCTAAGATATGGAATTAAATAAAAACAAAACATCTTGTTTGTATAAAAAAAAATAGCTTAATTAGCTCCCAAAAGCGAGAGATTCTGGCTTCGCACAAGCAAAAACAAACGAAGCCGTCTAAGCGTGGATTTTAAGGAAGCCCAAAATATCAAAAAGCTAAAAAAGCTATATGAAATGACGTCAAGTAGTTAGAGAGAGGGAGGGAGGGAGGGAGGGGTGCTGGTTTTCTTCTTTTTTTTCCTCAGTCGAGTATTTGTACATTCCTATCGTGAATGTTTGCATGATTTTTACCATTTTTAATTTGATTATTTTTCTGTGTTCCTCCTGCTTTTAAATTATTTTTTTGAAGGTTATATGAAAATTATGTCGAAAGTTACATGTTCATTCAAGCAAGGAAAATATTAGAATCTTACATATAAAAAATACAAGAAAAATGTAATCTAAAAAAAAAAATAGAAATATTTTTTGCAATTATATTTTTTTTGTGTGAAAATATTAAATAAACAATGCTTAATTCTGTGATAATATCGGTAGTTCGAGTATTTTTTCTTCGAATTATATCGAATTCGATAATACGAACTTTCGTAATGTTCCTGAAAAATTCTTTTTTCTTTTTTATTGTTACAATTTATGATGCTTTATTTTCATTAAAAAAAAAAACAACCAAAAATAAATTAACTTATTTTTTGTTTGTTTGCTACTGAAAACCATAATTTTAGTAAACGTGCTTTTTGTTTAAACAAAATAATACATTTTCCCTGGGATTCAAATGACAAAAATGGGTTCATTATATTTCGTGATCATTATTTGATAAATACTAAAACTTTAATTAAAATTGGTTAATTTCCTGATTTTTGGTTAATTTTTAAATAAAGGGCGGGGTCAAAATGTTTATACATTTTGAGCATCGACTATTCATTTTGCACGTACCTACATCTTTGTCGCATCAAAGAACGAAATAGATCATAAGTTATTCATTATTTTAAAATAATTACGTTTATAAAATGTAGTTTGTCGAAAATTGTTTCGGTCAGTATTGGCATACTCCAATATTTCTTTTCGGATTTTATTAATCATGTACGACAAATTAACAATGAAAAGCGCAACTGCTCCTGCTGATTCTGTGTAATATTTTGGCACGTCATTCGACTTGGAATTCCTATGTCAAGAACAACAAGACGCAACCTATTTTAATTTAAACGAACTGGCATGCTGTTTTTCTTTTCTTTTTTTTTTTTTACACTAAAAAATCTTTTTACAAAACAAACAATTTTTTTTTTCACATTGATGGGCCGAGATTTGGGTGAATTTAATAATTGTAAGATGTATTTATTATATACATTGTCATTATTTTGGTAAAAATTTTCTATAAAAAATACAAAAAAATACTATAAAAAACAAAAGCATTTACGATTAAAGAAAAGTAAACATGTATTTTTTCGGCACTTCTGCAGCATGCGAGCGGCGGCAATTGTCAGGGGGCGATAATTCCAATTTCTTCTTGGTCAAATAACATGGCAAATAAGTAACAAATAAAAATATTTGAAAACCAAAATATTATTTTTATAAAAATATATCAATATATAACTGTACAAACATTTATTGTATAAAAATATATCAATGTATAAATGTAAAAACATTTATTTAAAAGTTTGCGTAAGAAAATATAATTTTAATAAAACAATGTTGTAATAAAAGCAATATTGGATTTTTATACAGTTGGGACTGCCAAACGATTGTGAAGATTGGACCGCATGTTTACGTCAGATTTGTGTTAACTATACGAACTATGGAAAAGCAGAAGCGACTTAATGATTTTTTTAAAACCCTTGTTTATCTTCTTCAAACTGCAATTAATTAATCTTTATTATAATTTTGTTAGGTTTTAAGATTTACACAGTTTAATGATTAATAATATTATAAACATTTGTATATTAAATATGAAATACGGTTTTACTGAATGTTCATTTAGTTACCTACGGGGTTCCATATTTTGTTCGGTAAAAAGAGACAAACAAAATATGAAGGGGAGGTCTACAAATGCTGATATTTGGGCAATAATATTTTCAAATTGGTTTTAATCTGGCGATAAAATAGCTGAAAAGAATCATGTTTATATTAAAACTTAATATTAAAAAAAAATTGAACACAATTAATTAAAAATCTATGTTGTAACGGAACATTTTGAAATAATGGAATTTTAATCGTTTTAATCTTTTAAAAATTAATTCATGTTTAACGAAGTTTCTTTTTCTTGGCAATTCAATGATTATAGTATATATTAATTCGAAAAAACGCCATTAAAAAAACATAATAATAATATTAAGTTTATATCAATTTTTTAATTGCAACTTCAAGGTAAATTTTTGTTCAATATGTGTATTTAAATTTTTTTTAAATAAATATTTTTTACTTATTTGAACTCTTATGTTTTATAATAAATAGAAATTTCGATAGATTTAAATATATTTTGTTCGCATTTCGAAAAAATAAATAGGGGGCGCACGCACTAAAAAATATTTCTCCTCGTATATTTTACGAAAACTACATTTTATATGTAATTTCATTCTAAAATGGACAAGTACCGAAAATTTTACGAAAATCTGACCATTAGTTGATTTTTGCTAGATTTATTAAATACAGGTATGTTTTCACGTTCGGAATGTCTACTACATGGGAACGTTATTTTAAAGCGTCAATTATGTAAACACGATTTTCATCTCGCAATTTCATTATTTTCGTTCGCTGAAAAAATTTTTAAAAATTATTACTGGTTTATTTTGCCCTTCTTCTTTTAGATGATACAAAAGTTATACTAATAATATTAATTTATAATAAAGTTATATCGTGTTACATATAGGATGGGGTAATTCTGTGGTGAATTTTGGAGGTCCCTATTACACAGCAATTTTTTTTTTTTCAAACAAATAAATAATTTAAATGAAACATTTTTCGAATTAAGCCAACTTTGAAGGGTCAACAACAAATTAATAATTCACCATTACACAGTTTAATGAAGACATTAAAAAAAAAACATGAAAATATTAAAAAAAGTTATATTGTACGTACTCGTTATGAAATGAAGTTCTACGAAAAAAAATTCACTTAATTTAATCAAGTATTTTGTTTTTTTACAGACGAAAATTAAATTTTAATGAGATTGATCGTATACCGCCATTTTGTTTATTTCGCGCACAAGGAGGGGCGTGCGCTAAGGGTGATAATTCCATCACCGCTTGTCAAAATTTGACGAGATTAATTTGAAACATGGGCAGAAAAAATACCTACATTAATATTTTAATTTTCATTTATTTTACAGAGTTTCTTTGTCCTTTTTAAATCCATTATTTTTCATTTTGTCTTTTATCAACCACTTTTTCTTTTAAAGGCACTCTCCTTGTCTGCGAAATAAGCAAGATGGTGGGATACGATCGACCACATTAAAATTTGATTTTCCTCTGTAAAAAACAACAACAACAACAACAACAACAACAACAAAGCAAAACTACTTGATCAAATTAAGCGAAATTCTTTTTTGAAGAACTTCATTCCATGGCGGGTACGTACAATAAAACTTTTTTTGTTCAATAATTTTATTTTTTTAATGTCTTTATCAAACTGTACAATTAGCAATAATTTAAATGAAATATTTTTTCCGAATTAAAGCAACATTGGATTTTTTTCCAAAACATTTTTGAATTGAAGTAAAATTGTCCCCTGTTCTTTGACCGAGAAGCGCCACCTGGCGACAGTTTAGTGAGTTTCAACTCACAAAAAAAAAAAAAAGATGGCCGCGGGCTGCATACAGCAGAAGTGCCTTTTTTTCTTTTAATTTTCATGTTTGACTCGTATTTTTGTTAAATATTTCCCCTAATCCTGAAGAAAAAAATTGTTTATATTATACAAAGATTTTTAGCGTAAAAAAAAATCATCAGGAGAACTTAATTTGTCGTGCCTTAAATTGTCGAGCCTAAATATCAAACGAATAGAGAATCAGCAAAAACAGTTGTCGTATATTTATTGTGCCTTAATCTGTTGCGCCTTTATTTGTTATGCCTCAATTTGTCGTGGTTTAATTTGTAGTGCCTACATTTGTCATGCCTAAACATCACATGAATCAGTAGCAGCAGTTTTACATTTATCATGTCTTAGTTTGTCGTGCCTTAATTTGTCGTGCCTTTAATTTTTCATGCCTAAATATCACACAAACAGAGATCAGCAGTAGTAGTTGTCGTACATTAGTTTGTAATATATTAATAGTAAAACCGTTTCTTTATTTTTATTACTTCCGTTCAAACGACATCTATTCGTATGAAATGTTAATAACATTTTTTCTGATGTTGAGTGATTGAGTTCTGAAGAAAAATCAAGTATTATAGTTTATGTTTGTTCATAAGTCAATGAAAGAAAAATATTTTTTATTCTCGCGTCTCTGTCGTATCAAAGAACGAAATTTATTAATTCATTATTATATTTCTTATGTCGTAAATTGCTTCTTCTGTAGTGGCGTACAGAGAAATTAACATTTTCTTTTCGGGTTTTACTAATTATGCATGTCAAATTAAGGCACGACAAATACACGACAAAGCACGACAAATGCTCCTACTGCTTTTATCATTGCTGTGATATTTAGGCACGTCATTCGAGCAATCTGTTAAGGACAATAAGAAGTGACCGATTTTGATTTAGACCAACTGGCATGCTGTTCTTTTTTTTTTTGGCTAAAAATATTTGTAAAAAATATACATTTTTTCTTTTTTTTCAGCCTGACCAACTGAGATTTGGGAGAATTAAATAATTTGATATGTACTTTCCATTTTATTTATATTTATTTATTTTTGTAAACATTTACTATAAAAAAACATTTACTATATTAAAAAAAACAAAAACAAAAAACATTTACGATTTTAATAAAGTAAACAAATATGTACTTTTTCTTTTAATCTAGGGGAATTTTTTATGTTTTACTGTAATATTTTTTTAATATTAAATATTCCCCCCAAGTAAAAAGCAAAACAAAAAAAAAACAAAACAAAATAAAAACAAGTTTATTTATATTTTATAAAGATTTGTAGTAAAAAAAATTGACGTGTCTTCATTTGTTGCGCCTAAAATAAACTTTTTTTCAGACTGATGGACTGAGATAATTTGATTATATATACTCTTTTCATTTTTTTTTTTTTTTGGTAAGCATTTATTATTTAAAAAAATACTTACTATAACAACAATAACAATAACAAAAACTACATATTTTATTTTTATTTTTTGGAATCCTTGAGATGATTCTTCATAATTTGTGTATTCATTTTTCTTTGTTGACTGTTATCCTCATCTTGATAGTTGCTTCACGCTTCGGCTAACTCATTCTCTGGCCTTCTTCAAGTGGTTAACCTTTGGAGCCCATGGCGCAGTGGATAGAGGCGTTGGATCTCTACGGTTCTAGGTGAGCATAGATGAACTGAAGATAGCAGTTTCAATCCTACCCAAAGCAGGGCGGAGGGTCAATTGGCCAAAACGTGGTGAGACAACAACAACTATGGAAGGCGGTAATTACTGCAGATACAGTTACGAAACTCAATATTCCTATCCCGTCGCGGTTAACCACCTGAAGAAGGCCAGAGGATGAGTTGACCGAAACGTGGTGAAACAATAACTATGAAGATGAGGATAACAATCCGCAATAAAAAAAAAAAATACGATTTTAAAAAAGTGAACAAATATATATTTTTATTTAACATAAGGAATATATTTTTCTTTTTCATACTGGATTGGCAGTTTTTTTTTATGTTAAATATTCTCCATAAATAAAAAAAATGTTTATATTCTACAAAAATTTGAAGTGAAAAAAATAATAATAAAAAAAACGCAATAGGAGGCCTTTGACGTGCCTTCATTTGTCGTACCTAAATACCACACGAACAAAGAATTTGCAGGAGTTACTTGTCGGACATTTGTCGTGCCTTAATTTGTCGCACATAAACCCGTTGCTTTTGTTTTCTTTTAGTTCAAGCCACATCTATCAGCGTGGAATGCTAATCACATTTTTCTTCTGCTATTGAGTGATTGCGTCTTGGAGAAAAATTGCCTCCGCACCCAACCAGCAATTCTGTCAGATGATAAAGATGGCATTGCTCTGAGACAAAAAGATAAGAAAACATTTTTTAAGAATGCTGAAACGAAGAACCCTGTGACAAGGTCGTCACTGTGATTCTCAACGTTAGAATCAAGTATTTGCTCAGCTTCATGTATAAGGCGCCTTTTTGTTTGGTCCATTGGGGAAGAAGAAGAAGAAGAAGAAGAAGAAGAACTAGCAAGACCTGTGGAAATTCCACAATAGCATCTTTCATCTATATATAAATTCGTATTCCTGTCTGTTTGTTTGTTTATTTGTTTGTTTGTTCATAATTTGATTAATATGTACAAAAGGTCCATTACCTTAACCTTTAATTTATTCCTATATATAGTATAATTCTTGCAAAATATACAAATAAGAGATGACACCATTTGCATATTACATTAAGGAAAATCGATTTTATTAAATAGCGGTGTTTATAGTGAGAGAATTGTTTTAAGAGTTCTATTTAAGTTTATTATTTAAATTTGAGTTATATTGATAACATATTTAATATAATTTATTTTTACCGACATCGATTTTTTTTTATAAAACGATTTTTGTTATTTCCCCTGGAGGCTAACTTTGTTCTTTTTGTTTTCGCTTTCTTTTTCGGCGGATAACCAAACTAAAAATAATTCACACAAACTTTCAAGCACTATTTTTGGAATCAGTTCAAATAAAATAATTTCCGTGATTTCGCAATTAACATTGTGGTCCAGTGGCGTTTTATTTAAAAATAAACAAACAATCCAATTCAACTACGATTCTTTATTCAAAACAAAAACAAAAAAACTTTCATTTACGTTTTTTACCAGTTTTTTCCCTCACTTTTTTTTAACATATTAACTGCTAATTTTTTTTTAACATATTAACTGCTAATTTTTTTTTTAACATATTAACTGCTATTTTTTTAACATATTAACTACTAATTTTTTTTAACATATTAACTGCTAATTTTTTTTAACATATTAACTGCTAATTTTTTTTTAACATATTAACTGCTAATTTTTTTTTAACATATTAACTGCTAATTTTTTTTAACATATTAACTGCTAATTTTTTTTAACATATTAACTGCTATTTTTTTAACATATTAACTGCTAATTTTTTTTAACATATTAACTGCTAATTTTTTTTTAACATATTAACTGCTAATTTTTTTAACATATTAACTGCTCATTTTTTTTTAAATATTAACTGCTAATTTTTTTAAAAAATATTAACTGCTAATTTTTTTTAAAAATATTAACTGCTAATTTTTTTTCTTTTAATAACACAATAAGTCATAACTCATCATTTTTATAACATATTAACTGCTAATTTTTTTTCTTTTAATAACACAATAAGTCATAACTCATCATTTTTATAACATAAAAACGTGTATTTTGGTTAACATAAATTCTACTTTGCTATTTTTGAAACTGAATTCTTTACATTTTGTTTTCGTTGCAACTAACCGTAATAACAAATCTTTCTAGACTGAGATTTGCTTAAACCGGAATATAGTCATAAAAAAGTGCTCAATATCCGGAGAATAACTTATCTTCGTATCTCTTCTGCTGAAATATCTGGTGGAGAATTCGTCATGTATTGCTTCTTTTTTTCCCGGGGGGGGGGGGGGGGGGTTACATTTTCGTGTTTTCATTCGTTCTTTTATTTTGGAAATCTTTGTTCGGGTAACGATGGAGTTGACATATGATAATGAAAAACTGCTCAATATTTTTAGTATAGCAGGTGTGGCCAAAGCGAAGTTCATGTTGACCCTGGCAATGCTGGGTATCCATGCTAGTATATAATATATTGCTGCTATGCATTCTGTGAACGTTCAACGTGAATGAAGACCCCGCGATATTATTGTAGCTCTTTTGTTAAAACTGTAAAAGTATTTATCTAAGTAATCTGATGAATGTAGTGTCAGAATCTAGCTAGTTATTACGGTTTATCTCCATAATTCTAATAGGAGTCTGTGACATATTTCCATTGTATGAACGCCCTGTGCGAACGGAAACCCCATGATATCATTATACCATCTTTAGACAGAATAGATACCACTAAGAATGTATAATTTAGTTTTATATACGGTTAAAAAATGACATCATTTTTATAAATATAAAGTATTTTTGTTTGTGTATTCGGTGATCAGGAGATCCTATTTATTATAAAGGAGGATAGAAGGCGATAACATACTACAAACATTAAATTAGTGTATTTACATACTAATTTAATGTTCATAGTACGTTATTACTTTCTATATTCGTTTTTAATAACTAGGATCTCCCGATCGAATAATTTATAATCTGGAAATCGTAACGTACGTAGGTACGTATGTTAAAGATACTATGGTGCTGGTGGCATAATAATAATAATAATAATAATAGTAGTAGTAGTAGTAGTAGTAGTAGTAGTAGTAATAATAATAATAATAAGAATAAGAATTTAACCCCCTGCGGTACTACCTAATGCCCATACCCAACTGTTCTTTTTTTTTTTTTTTTTTCGTATGTCACCATAAACTGAAAAAACGACTACGAAATTCTGCCGGAACCTGGAAATGTATCCTTTCTAATTCATTTGAAGTGTAGACTATTGGAAATACCCGAAGAATTATTCACTTGTTGTTCGCACTATCAGTGCAAGAAATGTTTGGTTATTTTAGTTAATTTCCTTCTCTGGCAGTGGAAAAAAAAATCACTTTGGTGAACGTACTATTCTCAAACATGAGAGAATTTATGAAAAGAAGTTATGAAAAAAACATCTTTAAAAAAGAAAGACGAGATTCCCCTAAAAAAAAGGAGAGAATACGATAAAAATGTTATTCAAGGAAGAACACTTGAAAAAAAAAAAAAGGATTTAATTTGAACTCTGAATATTTTGACATCTACTAAGTAAACATTCTCTTTTCCAATTTCTATTCTTTTGAAAACTGTTACTTTATAAGAACTAATTCTTGTTAAGCTTAATTGACATATATTAACACCCAGCGTAACTAAACTCTTTTATATAACCTCTGTTTCTTGGATTATAAGTCCATCACTTCAATAACAAACAAAAAAATTATCTTTCCCAAGTTGGTTTCTTAATTTCTTTTCTTTCTTGTGTGTTTCTTTATTTTATCAAGGTTGCCAATTTAACATGCTACGCGGAAATGCCTTTCGTCGGACACAGGGAAAATAATTCCTGCACCATAACTTGATTCTATCGGTGCTTATAATCGTCTCGCCTGTAAAATTCTTTAGTTTTTAATGTGAAATATGAATTTAACTCATGTTTAATCTTCTCTCGTGATGTTAACTTACAGTCATCTTTTAATCCTCGAAATAAGTGATAATCTGAGGGAGATAGATCATGAGAATATGCAGGATGGGTGAAGATTTCTCAACTAAATTCTCCTAGGAAATCTTTGGTTAGTAGTCAATCAAGTCAAGGTTTTTGTCGTCTGCGTCTCTCCATTTTCAATTTAGAAAACTACATAAAGAAGGAAACAATTATGCAGTCTCTTTCTCTATAAATAAATTATCTCCAATAAAACATTGAAGAACTCATCAAATGTAAGTTTATTTGACAAATTAAACAAATGAGGCTACTGACAACCACTAGACAACATGGCTACACATAAATGGCGAAATGAAACAGCGACAATGCAAGAAACAAACACACGCATGTAAGTATAAAAATACATTTGATTTATTTGGCTTCTTGATTGCTCGCGGATGAAAACATTTACTCCTGGGTAACGCCGGGTAGGTACAGCTACTTTCATATATAAGACTGACTCTTTTCTACTCCGATAGCTTCTTCCTTCAGAAAACGTTGGAATTTCTTTCCTGCTATATGTTTCCCTGACAGTACCAACATGCAGAAATCTATACGTATTATTTGGATTCTTTGCATTATTTTTCTCGTCTTGAGTGTTATTTTGACAACGTTTCGGTTGATGTAATCTCCGACCTTCCTCAGGTTGTCAAACTCGGAAATCTGCATGAAATTTGGAACTTAACCCTTTATTTAATCCACGGGGGTAGCAAGTGGATAAAGTTACACTCTTCTGGAAGTTGAAGGATCTCAGTACAGACCAATAAGTTTCCTGGGCGTCATGATTAAGTTGCTGGAATCTGTGTTAAATAGAGTAGTCAACCACCTCAGCAAAAATAACCTCCTCAGTGACATGCAATATGGTTTCCATTCTGCTAGATCTACAGCAGATGTGCTAACAGTTATATCTCATAGGATTAGTGGATCTCACAAAGGAGGCTTCCTTTCTAGGGCAGTTGCTCTTAACATATCAAAGGCATTTGATAGGGTATTGCATAAAGGTCTACTCCATAAGATCTCCAGAAACGCTATAGCTGAAAATGTCTTTTCAATTATTAAATTATTTCACTCTGATAGATTCATAAGAGTAGTGGTTGATGGGCAGAAATCAGAAGCTCACAGCATTAATGCTTGAGTCCCTCAGGGATCCATCCTGGGCCCAACTCCCTTCCTGATCTACTTCAATGATCTCCCAAATCACATCCTAAGATCATTCGTAGACATTTATACTACTATCTACGGCAACACTTCAAAGGCTGTAAACGACCAAGTTCTCTGATTCTCTCTCCTCTGATCTTGAGCACATGATGCAATGGGGAAAGAGGTGACTGGTTAATTTTAATTCATCTAAAACCAAGCTTCTTTGCTTTGATCCCCATCTGGTATCAATTGAAATGAATGGCTTTTGTCTTGGGGAGGCTCCATGTTTTGACAAGTTTCTGGATCTGACCTTTACTCCTAATTCGAAATGAAACACATACATCAAATCTATTGCCAAGGCAGCTGGAAAAAATTATTTTACTGCTCCAGTAGATATCAATTCTGATGCAATTCTCTATCTGTATAAGAGCCAAGTACTTCTAAGGATAGAATACTGTTGCTAGCTAGAAGCAGCTTATCCTGCCTTGACAGAGTTCAAGATAGACTTCATAGTAGGGGATGGCCTTTCTCTTCCCTGCAACCTCTTTCCCACAGAAGAGATGTTGCGAACCTGTCTTTGCTTTATCGTTATTTTCATGGCAAGTGTTCGTCTGAGCTCCAATCTATGCCCCCCCTGCCTAACTTTCACGAAAAACACTCGCCTAGCTGTAATCACTATCAATAATTTCTCTCACTCTTTGCCTAAACCTAAACGTAGATTCCATGAACAAAGTTTCTTTCTTAGTACTGCACATCTGTAGAACACTGCTTTCCAACTACCTACAACATGGTTATCCTCAAGTCTAATACGAACAAGTTCTTGATGAGCCGTCCCCTTAAATAATCCAATTTACCAAATTTACACTACCAATGATTACTACGATATTGTCCCATTGACTACTATACTCTCATTAACCCTTATCCTCGAGTGGCCTCCAGGCCTCGATAAGTGGTGACTCTTTTGTAAAAAAAAAAAAAGAAGACTTTTACCCAGTCATGGTTGACCGAACAAGATCATACTCCCTTCCTGGACTAAATAAAAAGTTCCGTTCGAAATTCCATGCAGATTCCCAAGTTCGACAGAAAGATTTCTGAGTTCAACAAAGCACAGAAGGTCGGAGGTTACATCGACTAAAAGATTCGAACAATAGTCTGAAGAATCCAAATAATTCGAATAATTAATCCTCATATCAGAAATAAAGAAATATTTAAAAATCTGCATGTACTATTGTTGGCCAACTCCCCACCTATGTTGCTCCCTTGTAAATTTGGTCTCTCTCATAGAAATTCCTTATGCTCCTCTGGCAATATTGCATTATTTAAAGTGAATAAAAGTGAAAATAAATAATTACCTTATATACTTGTGTATAAGTCGAATTCTGGGTGAAGATTTTAAGGTTATTTTTTTTGGGGGGGGGTCGACTTATACATAGGAAATATTTTTGGAAATGTTGTTAAAGAGCGTCTCGACGCTCGATCATAACATAGAAAACGCCATTTTGTTTGTACTCTCGGTATATACCGGTAGTCCTAGTAATTAACCGCATACCTTCCCAACCCTACTGCAGTGTGTTTGGCAGCATGTAAGCACATGCATGGTTTTTCAGTGACAAAAAAAGATTGGAATAGCTCTCGCAATGTTCACTCTCTAGACGTGGCTATAGGCCTAAGTTCGATACGATATATTCGATGATGATATGACGGATTTTTTTAGTAGGTTAGGAAATGTAGCATTTACAATATGTTGTTCTTTTCTAAGTACACTATCAAAAATCCTATAAACGACAATATTAACTATTTATTAACAATTTAATGACAACTATTTGATAAAACCGTTTAATGGCATTTAACGCATGCGTTCACATTATTACATTGCATTTAAGTGTGCAGCGGGTTGGTTCTATATATGAAAAACGAATAGACTACACTTGCGTAAATGCACGTATTATTGCTTATGGATGCCGAGAAACAATTTATAATATGTCTTACAAAAAAAAGAAAAAGAAAAAACACCAAAAAAAGAAATTATCTGTGCAAAAAAGAGCCACGAGACGGACCATTTAACTTGTCTAGAATCTACAGTTGACTTATACACAGGTAATACCTAAAATGACATAATTGTTGGTCTTAAAATACACATCAACTTATACACAAGTATATACGATACTTAAAATTCCCAGGCAACGCCGAGTGCCTCTACCAATATTGAATAAATGTGAAAAGAAATAAACAAAAGACAAACACGAAAAGCAGAAAAAATACGAACAAAAACAAAAACATAACAAAACAAACAACAACAACAACAACAACAACAACAACAACAACAACAACAACAACAACAAAAATAAAAAAAACAAAAACATAACAAAAACAAAACCAAAACAAACAAACAAAACAACAACAGCAGCAGCAACAACAACAACAACAACAACAACAACAACAACAACAAAAAACATGAGATGCATATCTCAAATTTCAAGTGTTAACAAATAAAAACCGAGTATCTTGAATGAACATTAGCTCAAATATTTCTAATAATTGGCACTCAAAGAAAGCAAAACAAATAACCATAAAGATTACGCCTTAATAAATAAACATTTCAAATAAAAATGCCAAATATTTGTTTCCATTTCTCTAAGATTGGTAATTCTTCGCCCCAACAAATATCAAGATAAAACTGCGTTTGTAAAGCAGTGTAATACGGTTTTGATGATGACAATTTTTGGAGACGCCATTAATTTCCCTTGTGAATCTTTCATGAGAAATGAATTCCTAAAAATGGTTTCACATCTTAGATTAATTCTCTCCATTTTCGTCTGAGATTAAGTTAACGAAACAGTCATTATAGACCAGCAGAGTGTTGCCACTGTTCACCATTTGTATGCAGTGCAATGATGTTTGGAGGTGAAACCTGGTCAGCGAGGGTTGGGGACATTTGTTGCATGGAAAGAAATGAAATGAGAATGATAATGAATGTAACTAAAGAATTAGATCTAATGACCTCAGAGGAAGATTAAAATCTAGACAACAGCGTTGTAATCGTTAGTGGTGGAAATCAGGTATAATTTGATTATTTAATAGGTGGGCTCAACAAGAACTTGCTTACATTGGACTTGAAAATGACTATATTGTAGTTAGCTGGAAAGCAGGCTAGAGGAACAGAGTTCCACAGGTGGGCAGTTCTAGGAAAGAAACTTTGCCCATGGAATTTGTGCATAGATATTTAGGCGCGTATACTAAGTGAACTGTTGTATGGAAATGAAACCTGACCAGTGAGAGTTGAGGACATGTGTTGCATGGACAGAAATAATATGAGAATGATACAATGAATGTGTAATGTGAGTCTTAAAGATAGACTAAGTTTTGATGACGTCAGAGGAAGATTAAATCTAGACAATATACATACATATTATTTTGAGTGTAATTTTCACAACGTTTCAGTCGATGTAACCTCCGGCTTTCTTCAGGTGTATCTTGTCAAACTCAGTAATTTGGACGGAATTTCGAACGGAACCCTTTATTTACTTCACGGGGGTCAGTCATGACTGGACAGAGGTCCTAAGTAATTCGCAATTGTATTTTTCGGCCGCCCACACCAAGGATTGAACCTTTAACCTTTAGGAGAATATCACTTTTTATAATTGATTTTTCAAAATACTCTAACCACTACGGTTCTTTTACAATAGCGAATTACTTAGGACCTCTATCCAGTCATGGCTTATGGAACAAGAGCACGCTACCTCCGTGAAGTAAATAAAGGGTTCCGCTCGAAATTCTGTCCAAATTCCTGGGTTCAACAAAAATGTTCCTGAGTTCGACAAAATATACCTGAAGAAGGTTGGAGGTTACATCGATCGAAATGTTGTGAACATGGCACTCAAAATGAGAACAGTACCAAATAATATGAATAATCAATCCTCTTCTAAAAAAAATCAGAGACGTAAAATATAAACATGTATGCAGAACAGGAGGCTTTGTTGAAATAATGGATGAGAGGTTTTGGCTTAACCCAGTGAGGATTAATGACATGAATTGCATGAAGAAAAATAATTTTCTATTTCGAGATTTTTTAAATAAGGATTAATAATTTTTAGTCGCGTGCAAGTGACTCTATAAGTGATTCCGTCGGTCTATTGGTCGGTCGGCCGGTCCGTCCGTCCGTCCGTCTGTCGGTCTGTCGGTCTGTCCGTAACACTTTTGTGCTTGCCCTTTTTGGTTAAGATCAAAGGTCTGTTGTTAATAGATGCTGTTCTTAGCTTTTTAAGTTTTTCTTTTGGCCAAGATCAAAGTGTATTGTTATCTTTTTTGTATTTTTTGATATAAATAAAAAATATTTTAAAATTGGGCTTACGTAGGCACCCCCCCCCCTCCCACCACACACACATAAATACAAATTTAAAGGAGTAACCATGATAAAAGAGGCTGGCCGAGAGAAAAATCATTTAAAATTTACAACAGAGACGAGATGGATCAACTAACCTCACCATCCCCTTTCTTTTTGAGTTGGCCTTGTGCCTAAGTTTTTTGTTCATTTTCCCAATTGTATTTTTTTCTTGTGAATAAAAAATTTAATATCTCAAAGTGTAGTATCTGTTCCGGCAGATACTGCAAGCAAAGACCATATGTGGGGGAAGCCCCACATATAAGACCTTGGTCAATGTAGGGGCAACCCTCCATACCAATTGTCACTATCCAGCTCCCCTACTCCCCGGGGAGTTGGTCCCCATTTCCCCTTCACTTCTCACATTAAAAATCGGCCTTGTGCCTAATTTGCTCGATGGGGGAGCAAATAAATACCCTTTTCTTGGCCTTTTGGCCAAGATCAAAGTGTAGTATCTGTTCTGGCAGACCTTGGTCAATGTAGGGGCACCCCTTCATACCAATTGTTACTATCCAGCTCCCCTACTCCCCGGGGAGTTGGTCCCCATTTCCCCTTCACTCCTCACATTAAAAATCGGCCTTGTGCCTCATTTGCTCGGTGGGGGAGCAAATAAATACCCTTTTCTTGGCTTTTTGGCCAAGATCAAAGTGTAATATCTGTTCTTACTACATGCTGTACTTATGTTTGTAACGTTGTGATATAAAGTGGGGGATCACTTTTCTGTATTAATTTAATGTAAAATGATCACCCACTTTACAACCAGTCAATCTCAAAGCCATTCAAGTCATTCTCCAGATCATTCAAGTTGTTTTTGAAAGATTCCAGTTATTTTTTAAGCATTCAATTCATTCTTAAGTTCATTAAAGTAATTCTAAGTCATTTACTTTTTATTTATTTAAGTCATTTCAGCCCATTTTTAAGGATTTCATGCCAATCCTACATTCATGAATTCATTCATTACACGAGAGCACGCGACTAATGGTTATCGGCCCTGTTTTTTTTTTAAGAACTTACAATTGGTTAAACTTTAGCCCCCTTTTCGTTATAAATATTTTTTAAAATGATATCCTCAAGTGTTTTGATTGATATTTTTATTGACTTTATAATTTTTTGTAAATTTACTTTCAATTTAACAATTTAATTTAATTTAATACGAAACCACGGAAGTGTACAGTTAACATCCCCCGTCTTTCCTTTACTTAATATGACGACTTATACACCTGAAAAAAGTTCTATTCGGGGAATTAATATTACCAAATTTGGATATTATAGTCATGATAAGTTTTCAGCAAAGACAATGTAATTCTGATCCACATTTTCAAAAAGGAACTCAGGCTCAATTCAAATGGTTAGAGCTAACTTAAATACGAAATCTCGGAAATGTAGAGCTAAACCCCCTCCCTTTCCTTTACCAAACATGGCCACGTATATACCTGAAGAAGGTTGGAGGTTACATCGACTGGAATGTTGTGCAAATAACACTGAAGATGAGAACATTACTCCGATTAATCGAAATAATACAAACAATCATACCTCATCTCCAAAATTCAGAAATGTAAATAAATAATTGCAAAATAAAAAAGAAAATGGACTCCCTTTCTCCGGCTAGAAAACCTCTCACACCTGCCAGTATCCTGTATCTCTACAAAGCCATCATTCGCTCATTCAGAAAATATGGCTATTACATTTGGGCTAGTGCTCCAACCACTAGTTCCTCTCTCCTACATAGGATCCCAAAAAGTCTCTAATCTAATATGTCTTGCACTGTCTACAAAACTTCTGCCCCTGTACCATCCCTGTGTTTGTTTTACAAGTACTTCCATGGAATTTGATAAACTTACTGCACTTGTACCCCCCTCAACGTCAATATCCTCGATCAGCTTGAAAAGCAGCAAAATCCCACCCCTTCACTGTAAGGGTCCCTAGATATTGGAAGACTTTCTTGCTTTTTCCTGTGATCACTTGCCTTTGGAATTCCCTTCCAGCACCCTGTTTCCCCGACTGTACCAACATGCCGGAATTTAAATGTAATGTGAACAACTATCTTGCTACCAAACTTAACACCTAGGATATCTTTTAAGCACAGTAGCTTTTTTATGTCTCAGTTGAAAAATGTTCTTTTTTTTTGTACTTCTCTTCACCCCCAACTAGGTGCACTGATACTGAGACAGAAGGGCTCAGTGTGAATTAGGGATCATGCCTATGGGGATAGTCTAAGAAGGGAGTTGAGCAGTAAGATGTCTGTTCACATCACATGCAAACCACCGCCTGTCAAGGAAACAAACAAAAAAAAAAAACAGAAAGGGAATTTTAAAGTTCAGCAGTTTGAAGGAAAAAGCTACCAGAGCAGCTCACTTTCACTTAGGATGTTGATACTGCTCGTGCACGCGCACACATACATGCACACGTGCAGGTGGTCGGCAGGGTAAAGTAACCAGCCGATAAGTGTAGATCTGTCAAAACTGACATTGCCAGAGGTCAAATAGTTGATCTCACAGCTGCGGGGGTTAAACACCTGCAAGAGAACAGGTCGATATAAACACATGAAAGGACAAAGAGAAGAGAGTAAAAAAGCCACGAGTCTCGTTGCTGCGCTGTGTCCGGCCACCTACTGCTCCCCTCTCTCTCTTGTTTAACAACTGAAGCGCACAACACAGAGTGAGAAACAGAATGTTTTACATTTGTCTAACAAACAATTTTTTTTGCTGCAAGTTCTTTTCTTGGATGACAAAAAACTGCTATTTGTTCAACTCGGCTACATCACATTGGCAACCAATGTCTTTCTAGAAAGAAGTCTAACTAGGAAAATTTTGGGGAAACCAATGCCAACAACAGGATCTTCGGATTCATACAATATGACAACGACAATGACAATGACGACGACGACGACGACGACGGCGACGACGACGACGATGATGATGATGATGATGATGATGATGATGATGATAAAACGGGCTTATACTAATAGATTATTTGGAGAATTTGTAGGCACAAAATTCTGATGTTCGTAAACGCTATAATCAGTCAGGAAGCAGTCCTGCAGTAATGTGTTCCACAGGCGGATATTTGTTTCTCTCGTTTTCTTTCATAAACAAACATATTCTCTCTTCTCACCTCTTTCTCACTTTCCTCCTCTCTCTCTCTCTCTCTGTCTTTCTCTCTCTGTGTCTTTCTCTCTCTGTATGTATATACACTCTCTATATTCTGTGTGTGTGTGTGTGTGTGTGTATATATATATATATATATATATATATATATATATATATATATATATATATATATATATAGTTTTAGTGGAGATGGTAAAAGTACCCGTCGTTGACTGGGTTCAAAAACAGCCTACAGAAAATGGACTCTAATTTATGAAAGTATGATAGGTTATGAAAAGGAAGGCTTGTAAAGAGATAGTTTCGAATTTGGGGGTATCAAAACCAAAGCAAAATATGATGAAAGTAAAAACAAAATAGATAAACCCCATAATTTATTATACCATACCTGTTCACATTGAAACACTTATCACAACATTCTGTGGATCTATGTTAAAAAAACCTTGTTAAACTTTGTGACATATTTCCATTCTATGGAGGTCAGGCGTGAACGAACACCCCATAATTTTATCATACCATATTTCTTCAAAATGAAACATAATTATCAAAGTATACTTACGCAAATAGATATGAAAAGTCTTTATTAAAGTTTTTGCCTATTTCCATTCTATGGAGGCCAGGCGCGAACGCAGACCCCACAATTTTATTATACCATCCCTATTTAAGTTAAAACATACTTATCAAAGTATTATTATGTACATCTATATAAAAAACACTTGTAAATGTTTTTTTTTTTTTTTAATTTTTAAATTTTTTATTTCCATACTTTGTGGACCAGGCGCGTACGTAGACTCCACAATTTTAATGAATCATCATTATGCTAGATCAAACATACCCATCCCTGTGTCTCGATACATCTTCTATCATTATATGTGATCAGTTTTCTATAATAGTCAACCATATAGGAGCCTATTCGTGACCAGACAAACACACAGACGTTCAGCTTTATATTATAGATATTCATTTTCATGTACAAACAACATTCTCTGGTTATTTCTGTTGAAATGTCTTACATAAACGATCCCACCAACCCCAGCTACATCTTCAACGTCAGCAGTTTTTATCGTCATGTACAAAACAAGGTTTGTACATGCGCAGTTATACAGTATTCTTCCTGATTAGAATCTGTCCAATCCAAATCCTAACTGTCGCAACCTTTTACCACACAATCACATCCTGTGAAAAAATTAAAAGTGAAATTTGGTTTAATTTCAACACTGAATTAGAACAAAAGCAAAACACGTTTCTGTATTATTTGATGAAGAAAATAATTTCGAGACTGGGGTAATTTTTTTAACATTTATTTTAAACTAGCCTGGGTGTCTGGCGTTTCCCGAGTGTTTGGAGATGTGTGTTGAGCAAAAAAAAAAAAAAAAAAAAAAAAAAAAAAGGAAAAGTGGTAGTAGGCAGGCTCGGACCCGTGACGCGAAGGAGGAAAAGAAAGTGAAATAAATCTGACGTCATACCGCTGCTCCATGACGCGATCGGAAATTCTGGACGTTAAAATTAGGCAAAGTCAATCCAACCGATCCGATGACTTGCAAAAATGACTCGCAAAAAATCGACTTCTCCTTATAGAACACTACCCACTTGAGGGTGAAGTAATTAATGTTTTCGGCTAATTTTTCGATATTTGTCATCCGGTATGTCGAGCTTCAAAATGATACTGATCTCGTGAAAATCCGTCGCCTATGTCGAAGGTTTTAGACATACATACATACATACATACATACATACATACATAAAAAAAACAGATGAGATTTATATTAAAGATTATTGTTTTAACATGGTTCAATTATTCTAGATATTTATTTATAACGTGCAACATTCTCTTTTCTGTCGCATTTGGATTCCCGAGAAAATACTGACAGAATATATCTGATCCAGGAGCAAGTAAAAAAATTGGAAAGAACGACAAGTCATAGCATTTTTCTTTTCTTTCTTTTTTTTTTTTTTAACTCACGTTCATCCCTAACAAACCATATCGGCCACTTGGACGTAAGAGGCTACTATTTGGGACCTTGCATGAAAAAGATCAACAAGATGTTGGTTTACGCTACATTTAAACTTTTGCATATCAGTACAGTCAGGGAAGCAGGTAGTAGGAAGGGAATTCCAACGTCTAGTTGTTCGAGGGAAGAAACTATTAAAGTAGAAAGTTTTCTGGCATTTAGGGAGTTCAACAGTAAAGGTGTGTGATTTTGTTGTTAAACAGGTTTGTCAAAGATATGTACGCCGAGGGGGCACAAGTGTAACGAGTTCATCAGACCACATTCCATTAAAATACTTGTAACACAAGCACAGAGATGCAACATCGCGGCGATGGGACAGGGGTTGGAGCTTAGTTGACAAAATGGTACCTATTAGATTGGAAACTCTTTTTTGGACCCTATCTAATAAGGAGAGGCTAGTGGTAGATGCACCAACCCAGATGTGGCAACAATACCCCATGCATGGGCGAATGGTGGCCTTGTAGAGGTACAGGATACTCTTCGGTGTGAGTAGTATTCTAGCACGATAAAGGGAACCCATCTTCTTTTCAGCAGCCTTCGCAATATCCTTACAGGTTTATAAGTTTTTTTTATTTGTTCCAGTTCATATTGATCGTAAATGTTAGGCTGAGGAGTTTGAAGGAAGAATTCTGAGATACGGTGTTATTTGTCATCGATATCGGTGGTTGAAGAAGCGTTTTATAATTTTTAAAGTTTTTTGACTTGTCGTTCTTCTTGTTCATTTTCCTTCTTTTTTATTTTGGTTTGAAATAGGTGTTTGAATTTTTTATTGATAAACGATCCTATCTGAAGAGCAGCTTATAATACCAAAGACAATATTTTTCATTACGTATTGCAAAATAGTTAGAAAAGAAAAAATATAGCATTTCCCAAAATAATTTTTAAAAATTTATACACATATAAAATTGAGTTATTCATCGCATTATACGGCATAATCACGTTGATACACCGGTTCCCATTCGTTCACCGAAGTTGAGCAACGTTGAACCTGGTCAGTATTAAAATGGGTGACCATGTGAGAATTCCAGGCGCTGTATGTGCTTTCCGCTTATCTCGGCATTGTTTCCAGTCGTCTAGCACTTTTTCTTGCCACTGGACTCGAGCAGTGCCAATCCAGGGGAGGTGTGGTTAGAGATTGCACAACCCTTGCCTCCCAATTTCACGCGCAGCTATCCTTACAGAGGATATCCATTGTCTTTCGAGACTGAACGGAGGCTTCCGTTTGTCGCATTAACATTGAGTTATATATATTTTTATTTTGTAGAAATTATACAAAACAAAAAATTAGGCACAAGGCCACTCAAGAAATTGGGAAGGGGAAGGTCTATACGCATCTTCATCGCTGTATATTTGGTTGATCTATGCTAAACCTTGCTCGAGTTCTCATTCACAATAATACCGCAAACACATCGGGGTTCACCATACTTAAGATTTCCAAATCAAATCGTGTTTTGTGTTTTTTTAAATATATATATATATATATATATATATATATATATATATATATATATATATATATATATATATATATATATATATATATATATATATATATATATATATATATATATATATATATATTTCGATTTTTCCTGTTCTGGATTTTACTATCATTGGATTTTTATCATATTCTTTTTTCTCCCTTTTTCTCATTTTTTGCTCTCTTAATCTCATTGAATCTCTATAAACTGGCTCTGACTGTTAAATGACCTCTTTTTTTTAATACAAATATGATTGATTTCTTTAGTTAATAATGAAGACAACGAAAAGAAGTCTCATTTTAACGTTTAATAAACTATGCTGGGCCAATAATGATGATGATGATGATGATGATGATGATGATGATGATGATGATGATGATGATGATCGTGAGGAGGGGGATGGAGGGGGAGAGGGAGGGTTAGGGGGAGGAGGAGTATAAAAAAATAAAATGTTATACAAACCTAAATCATTTGGATGGTAAATTGGTAAGTCCGTCTGAATGAAAATATATCCGACATTTTTCTGTACTGGAATTTTGTACTCCTCTGGATTTTTGTCCGGAACACTGTCGCACATATCACTACTTCCCTCCCAAGCATTATCGTCAACCATGTAAGACGTGATATATAAATACACATAGTCGTTTATGCAGTCGTCATTAAATACTCCGAGTTCGAATTTGTTCTTCTCTGCAAAATAACAAAATGATGAACAATAAACATTTTATGTTTCGAAATTTTCAAGATAAGGATTAATAATTCGGATTATTCGAACTACTATTCTCATGTTGGCGGTTATTTTCTTCCGACGATGTCATCTAAAAAAAATATTAAAATTATGATATAATAACACTAAACCTTATTTCTAGAATTCTTATTCCGATTTTGATCAAAACCAGTTGCATGATGTTGATTCTAGAAAATGGCTAAAGAATTTTTAAGATGAAATGGAAGGTCAAGGAATCTTGTTTAATCGTGTAACAGAGCGCGTATGACCGCGAGGGAAAATATCATCAGCAACCGAAGGATGAATGGCAAGCGATTGTATTAGCAACAGGAGCAACGTTTGAACGCGTATGCAAATTAGGAAGTCTGCGCGAGATGGCACGAAAACAAAGGAAAAAAAAGGACACCATTTGGTCGAAAAGAAACAAAGTCGGCGCCGAAGGAGATGGACGTGTACAGTGAAGGCGGGAATGGGCTGGCTAATGTAATTTTGACTTCCGTTTCAATATCGATTCTTTTTTGGTCTAATGAAGTGATATACTTGAATTGTGATTCCACTGAAACATATACGCATATATGTAACTAATAATGTTTGTATAATAAACAAACTATATACTAGCTCTGTCCTGCATTGAGCACTCTTTAATAATCACACTAGTTTCATTGGAAACCAATCGATATAACCATATTATATATATATATATATATATATATATATATATATATATATATATGATGAAAATAATGAAAATAGTATTTCGACGAAATAGAGAAAGAAAAGGAACAAACTGCCAGCAACCATTGTAAGAAAGTAATAAGGAACGCAAGAGTGTTATATGCTCAATCTGTTAAGTCCAAAGTAGCTGAGCAGAGGCTTGGTTCCCACCAGTTTTGGCAAATAGCAAACAGAATCCTGAATAGAAGCGTGTGCTCCATCCCAACTATTATCAATGGACCTGAGGTAATCTCGTCAGCATCAGACAAAGCCAAACTCTTTGTCAAGAACTTTGCAGCTAATTCTACCCTTTGCGACCAAGACCGCCAACCTCCAATATTTCCTCCTGTATCAGAAAACACGCTATGTGATATACGTATATCTGTACGTGATGTTGCGAAGCTAATCAAAAACCTTGATTCGAGTAAAGCAACTGGCCCTGATGGTATTCCAATTATAGTACTCAAAAAACTTCAACCTGAATTAGCGGCCATACTTACAAAACTGTTTAAACGTTGTCTTAAGGAGAATAGTTTCCCATCTCCCTGGAAAATCTCATCAGTATGCCCTGTATTTAAGAATTCAGGTGATCGCTCATCCCCCTCTCAGTACAGGCCAATAAGTCTCCTGTGCGTCATGAGTAAGTTGCTAGAATCTGTGTTAAATACAGAAGTAATCAAACATCTCAACAAAAATAACCTTCTTAGTGACACTCAATATGGTTTCCGTTCTGCTAGATCTACAGCAGATGTCCTTACAGTTATATCGCATAGGATTAGCAAATCTCTCGACGGTGGCAATCTTTCTAGGGCAATTGCTCTTGACATATCTAAAGCCTTTGATAGGGTATGGCATAAAGGTTTACTTCATAAGATCGCTAGCTATGGTATAGCTGGAAAAGTCTTCTCAATTATTAAATCATTTCTTTCTGATAGGTTCATAAGAGTAGTAGTTGAGGGGCAAAAATCAGAAGCTCACAGTATTAATGCCGGTGTCCCTCAGGGATCCATCCTGGGCCCAACTCTTTTCCTGATCTACATTAATGATCTTCCAAATCATATCCTTACATCATTTGTAGACATTTATGCTGACGACACTACCATTTATGGTACCACATCTAAGACAGTAAACGACCAAGTTCTCTCCAATTCTCTCTCCTCTGATCTTGAGCACGTAGTACAATGGGGAAAGGAGTGGCTGGTTACTTTTAATGCATCTAAAACCAAGCTTCTCTCTTTACATCATCAACATTCTAATTCACATTTGTCATCAATTGAAATGAATGGCTCTCGTCTTCAGGAGGCCTCAAGTTTTGACAAGCTTCTGGGCTTGACCATTACTCCTGATCTTAAATGGAACACGTATATCAAATCTGTTGCCAAGGCCGCTGGAAAAATGGTGGGATCTTTCTATCGATCCAGTAGATATCTCACTGCTGATGCTATTCTCTACCTATATAAGAGCCAGGTACGTCCAAGGATGGAATACTGTTGCCACATCTGGGCAGGAGCTGCTAGTAAGGACTTGTCCTGCCTTGATAGAGTTCAAAATAGACTTCGTAGCCTCGTAGGAGATGTCCTTTTCTCCTCCTTGCAACCTCTATCTCACAGAAGAGATGTTGCGAGTTTGTCTCTGATGTATCGTTATTTTCATGGAAAGTGTTCAACTGAGCTTCATTCTATGGTCCCCCCTCGCCAAACTTTCACAAGAAACACTCGTCTAGCTGTAAACACTATCAATAATTTCCCCCACTCTTTATCTGTGCCTAAACCTAAACGTAGATTCCATGAACAAAGCTTCTTTCTTAGAACTGCACGCCTGTGGAATTGTCTTCCGTTTTCCTGCTTTCCGGCTGACTACAATATGGTTGTGTTCAAGTCTAAAGTAAATAAGTTCTTGATGAGCCGTTCCATATAAGTTATTAAATTTACCAAATTTTCATTACTAATGATTACTATATTGACCAATTTCTACTGTACACTCTTTAACCCTTATCCTATATATATATATAGTCACCTGCCATCCCCTTTTTTAAAAGATGGAATCACCTGATCGCCGAAAACAAGATTTAAGCAAGGGCGCAAGATCCACAGAGTTTTATAATCATAGATATTATACATGAAGGTGTATGTGTTTGCTGGTAGATATGACATTTAGTACACGTTAGCGATTAGGTGGGTAGCATGTTCTGAGTGATGCCATGTTCTGAAGTAAGAAATAGAAATAAAAACAACTGAAACCCCAAAAGATAATATATACAAGGGAATCAGTACTTGTCAAAGCCCAAAAGCCACTTAAGGATAAGGATTAATGAGTGTACGGTGGTCACCGGGATAACAGCATAGTGATCGTTGGCGATGGAAATTAGTGATAATTTAAAGGGACAACAACAAGAACTTGTTCATATTGGACTTGAAGACGACAATATTGAAGTCAGCAAGAAAGCAGACCAGTGGCAGTTGTAGGAAAGAAGTTTTGTTCATATAAGTTTAGATTCAGGCACAGATTGAAAATGGGGGAATTTGTTCATAGTGGTTATAGCTAGACGGGTGTTTTTGTGAAAGTTTAGATTAAAAATGGGGAAATTTGTTCATAGTGGTTATAGCTAGACGGGTGTTTTTATGAAAGTTTAGATTGAAAATGGGGGAATTTGTTCATAGTGGTTATAGCTAGACGGGTGTTTTTGTGAAAGTTTAGATTGAAAATGGGGGAATTTGTTCATAGTGGTTATAGCTAGACGGGTGTTTTTGTGAAAGTTTAGATTGAAAATGGGGGAATTTGTTCATAGTGGTTATAGCTAGACGGGTGTTTTTGTGAAAGTTTAGATTGAAAATGGGGGAATTTGTTCATAGTGGTTATAGCTAGACGGGTGTTTTTGTGAAAGTTTAGATTAAAAATGGGGAAATTTGTTCATAGTGGTTATAGCTAGACGGGTGTTTTTATGAAAGTTTAGATTGAAAATGGGGGAATTTGTTCATAGTGGTTATAGCTAGACGGGTGTTTTTGTGAAAGTTTAGATTGAAAATGGGGGAATTTGTTCATAGTGGTTATAGCTAGACGGGTGTTTTTGTGAAAGTTTAGATTAAAAATGGGGGAATTTGTTCATAGTGGTTATAGCTAGACGGGTGTTTTTGTGAAAGTTTAGATTGAAAATGGGGGAATTTGTTCATAGTGGTTATAGCTAGACGGGTGTTTTTGTGAAAGTTTAGATTGAAAATGGGGGAATTTGTTCATAGTGGTTATAGCTAGACGGGTGTTTTTGTGAAAGTTTAGATTGAAAATGGGGGAATTTGTTCATAGTGGTTATAGCTAGACGGGTGTTTTTGTGAAAGTTTAGATTGAAAATGGGGGAATTTGTTCATAGTGGTTATAGCTAGACGGGTGTTTTTGTGAAAGTTTGGCAATGAGGGTACCATAGAGTGAAGTTCAGACAAGATACTGGTAAAACAAGTGCTCAATTTCATGGATACTGTCAGGTACTGTGAAATTAACTAGGCCAGATTCAAATCCTACGAGGCATAGTGTGTACATTGATAGTATTGAATATATATATATATATATATATATATATATATATATATATATATATATATATATATATATATATATATATAGACAAAAGATTTTGAAACATCAGTTGGAAATATTTACTGATTTAAAACCACCTGAACAGTCAGAATTATATATATATATTTTTCTTTCTCTCACTGGTTTTCCAACTGAAACCAATTTCCCTCTTTCCTCATTCGATTCTTAGCTTTTAATTTATCATTCTGACGTTTCCTCTTAGAGGGTCAGACGATAAGGCCTTAAGGAAATTTTAACAATTCCACCTGTCCGTTTTTTTTTTTGTTTTTTTGTTTTTTTGATTTAAATTAAACTATGTTTCCTCTGAAATTTCTCCTTCCATTTTGCTGTACCAAGAATTTACTTATATATATATATATATATATATATATATATATATATATATATATATATATATATATATATATATATATATACGAATGAGCAATGTTGAATATTGGATCTTGGATAACACACATAACACCTGGCCGGAAGAAATGAAACTCAACTGATTGACACAAGCTCACACCTGACTGGAAAATAAATATCTCTTGATTTGATGCGAAGACACCCGCAACGGTCATCTGCAAAGGTTACCTACAGACGCAATTACACCCATCAATAAACAAGCAATAAAATTGAGAGAACCTATGTTTATAATGACTTTGAAAGCAAGATCTTCGAATATACATTGACACTTTAGCAACTACTGTTACATGTTAAAATCGAAATTGTTCCACGGGTTCAAGTCCTCTATATATCAAGTTTCAAGTCTGGAGACCAAACATTCGCAGAGTAATTTGTTAGAAACTTTCCGCACACACATAAATACCAGGTTTGAGGCGCTCATAATCATATTATCGTTAAAAAAATCGACATAAATTTATAAGCGATAAGTCTAGGACTTCGTGGCGTAACGGTTAACGTACTCGACCATAATACATATGATCTGAGGTTCGAATCCCAGAAACAGTAACGCTACACTGACGATCGGTAAAGCCGTGAAACACGTTTTTGTAGATTACTGTTATATATATATATATATATATATATATATATATATATATATATATATATATATATATATATATATATACCTATTTACAATGCCTCTCCACGGGACAGAGATAGACACAAGGGTCGTTTTTTAACGTCGAGAAAGGGAGAAAAGGTACAAAAATAAACAATTGTCTCAGTCGTGAAGGACTCCTCCTCCACCGAAAGAGAACAAGAAATAGGAGTGCAGCATCTGAAGCACAGGTACTACACTTTGATCTTGGCCATATATATATATATATATATATATATATATATATATATATATATATATATATATAATAGACGGAATTAGACCTGGTGTCTAAACAGCTGAGTTTATTTAATGTATTAATAAATGTAATAATACTTTTAAAAGAACATTGTCCATAGTACTGTATATGTATAATAAGCTCAATAGGTCTATGTATCCTAGGGCTATATTAATATTGAGTAGAAAAATAATAATTATGAATTATGAATCAGTTTCAAAAGAAAAGACATTGTTGGTTTTGTTTGTCTTTCCTTTTGAAATTGATTCATAATTTACAATTATTAATCTCTTTACTCAATATAATATAATATAATAATAATAATAATAATAATAATATATATATATATATATATATATATATATATATAAGAGCAAACAGTTAATAAAACATGTTAAAAATACTTTGAAAAAGAGTTAAAAACTTATTTAAACTGAAAATGAAACACTTGATAAGTGGATAGTCCTTAATCCGCGGAGTTTCGAAGAAATACTTTCCTTCTCGTCAGAGGGTAGGAATTAGCAAAATGCGGGATCGGATTTTGCATACAAAAGTATTTGATAAAACTACAAGTGAGTCAAAGATCTTACTTGATAACAAAAAGTGAAACAGAGGGAATATGGCGAAGAAAAAGGTGATTTCAAGTGAATGGATAGTCTGGTGAAAGGTAAATAATCTAATGACGGTAAAATCCAAAAATATAAATCCAAGAAAGTTAATTGAGTTTTCATTTGCACAAGTAAAATCCAAGGAAATCGGGTAATTGGAAGATGGTCCAAAATAATCCAAAAGGCCGAAATCCATTATAAGCTCTATCTCCTATTTGGTTTTATCGAGCTTTTACATCTGGTTGAGATTACTTTATAAATATTAAATCTTTAATATTTATAATATACTTTAGTTTTACCATCTTGGATCATTTTGGTAACTTTAATTGTAATTTTTATTATATATATATATATATATATATATATATATATATATATATATATATATATATATATCTTTACATATATACATCTTTATATATCTATATATCTATAAAAACAGAGATGTGTGGCCACAGACGGTTTCTGATTGGTTAATCCAATAATCACATCTCCTAAAAAACTATGGTTCCTACGTTCTTAACTTTACCATAAAATATTATGCCCTTATTTATTGTCCATCTGGGGGGGTCTATTTTTTCCCTAACTTGCCATTTACAAATTACAAAATTACGAAACTTACACCAGCCATCACAATCCAACCTCCGACACCACGTCCGCCATTACAACGTACACACAACACGAAAACAAACGCTGTCCTCCAAAGGACAAACTATTAGTACTACTATTCCCAGCACACGCGCACACACGCACACACACACACACGTTCACTACCGTCCTAGACACACAGTATACCATTAACTTTTTAAAAAATAACATGTTTTATTTATTTTTTTATTTATTAAAGGTAAGAGAGTAATTCGGGTATGCATACTAAACTGTTAACCGTTAGTTTGCGTGTTCGATCCTGATCGATTCTACTTTTTTTTTTAATTCTATTTGTTTATTAAATCCTATTCGAAGCGGGGAGGGGCTATACCCTTTCCTTCCACCTCCCCCCAAGGGTGGGTTCCTAACAGAAGGGCGTCCGATCCTCCACCCACCTACGGGCAAGCAGGGGGAGCTGGCCACCATCCCCCCACCAAAAGGGGAAGCCTGGCATTTTCTCACCCCAAAGGAGGGAGCCGGTGTCCCCCCAAGGGTGGGGGGGCGAAGAGGCCAGGAGGAGGTGACTTTTTTCCTGGGGGGGATTATCTCTCCCTGAAGGGGGGAGGCCGGCACCAAGCATGTAAATCCAGAGGGGTGACTTTTTTGTTACCCCTCGGAGTGGGAAGGGGGCCGATCACCCAGGCAACGCCGGGTAACCCCTGCTAGTATGCATATATATATATATATATATATATATATATATATATATATATATATATATATATCTTTATATATATGTATATATATATGTATATATATATATGTATATATATCTTTATATATATATATCTTTATATATATATATCTTTATATATATATATCTTTACATATATATATATCTTTATATATATATATCTTTATATATATATATATCTTTATATATATATATATCTTTATATATATATATATATATCTTTATATATATATATCTTTATATATATATATATCTTTATATATATATATATATATATATATATATATATGCGTTTGCTAGAACTTTTATCCTAAATTCTACGCAATCATGTACGATGCTCGATGCAGAAACTATACATAAATAAAACTGAGCGTAATAATTAAATTTAATCATCCAATTAGGAACCATAAAAATGCATAATGAATTAATTAAATTCGTCTTTCAAAGAAATATACAAATTAGTTAACCTTTATGAAGTCGCTCGCATATCCACGACTAAGTACATCAAGAGGTTCGTTTTAATAATGTTTAAATAAAAAAGTAGCCTTTTAATATTAATGTCAGAGCGAGAAAAACCCCAAATCAATGTTGATTGATTCAATTTTTTTTTCTGCATGAAGGAATTTAATGACACATCTCTGTTTCTGAGGCACGTCCATGGCATGAGTTGCTTTCTTAGAGTATCACACCGTCAATATCTGCAACAAAGAGATGAAAATTTCAAGTCATGAATGCATAAGGGCAATCATTATAGCAATGCAATTTACTATCCTCTCTGATCTATTCGAACGAAAAAAAAAGAAGCATTGCTGTTTGGAATGTCCCTTGTATACTACAAGATTACTGCTTAATTCGCTCTCCCCAAAAGGGTTGATATGCAATAAAGCAGACAACATTTAACCAACTATAAAGAGTTGTTTTTCAACTTGGCAGTTGAAATATCCCCCAACCTCGCCGTTAACCTAATAAACTAGAATAAATTATGTTGGCAAAAATGATCTTTTTTTTTCGAAATTATTTCAAGTGTCAACATGCTTGGAGACATCTGATACTTAATTCAGCTTGTGACACGGATCCTTTGAAGAAAAAAATTATGTCACTAAATATTCGAGTAATATACGTTTTCACGTGTGTGTGTGTGTGTGTGTGTGTGTGTGTGTGTGTGTGTGTGTGTGTGTGTGTGGCGGGGATCGGTGCTCGCTGTTTAACTCTATACTATACAAAACGTCATGGTGTTTTGAAGCTTGTTTGTGGAAATATGGCTGCTACTTTGGCTTGTTATCAACAAGGGAAAAATATCTATACCGTAAGATTTTTTCTTCTTCTTCTTCTTCTTCTTCTTCTTCTTCTTCTTCTTCTTCTTCTTCAATATACGAATCTTCACATAATATACCGATCTTCCACTATCTCTTGTATGTGCCCCGCTGTTTGGATCCACGAAGTTTGGCTGATGATTTACGGGAAAATGACGAAAATTGAGTTGGTCAGAATTAACCTAAACTTTCTATTCGTCAGAAGTAGATTACTGAACCTTCAGCGACTTCTCACTGAATAACTGACTGATGTTTCTCGTGATCTCTTTTTAAAGGTTAGGGTTAGAGCCATTGTTCCAGATACATTTCTCATATTTTTAATATATAAATTTTATTTCCCCCAATCCATCCTCATATAGAAGAGATTAATGACTATCTCAAAACTGATTGCTCCACTTTGTGATTCAGAAACAAGAGAAAGTTTTGTCGGCTTATCCGCGTCGATAGCAACTTGATGCAACATGTCGAACACGTAGCTTTAATTTTACTCTTTAAGTTTTAAGTTTAAGTGGACTTTTCCGATTTAAGCTTATTCTAGCCTCACTTGAAAACTTCATATAATATTCCATTTTTTTTTTTTTTACAATCCATTCCCCTCATACGATTGCTCTCCTTCATGGTTCAGAAAAGAAGAGAAATATTTTATCAGCTTACCAGCTACATATCACTGGAAATTTTACGTCTGTGACGCAACTTCTTGAGAATTAGCTATAATTTTAATTGTTAGTTCATAATAGAATTTTCCGAATATATATGTCTTTCAATCATAGGTGTGCCACTTTTGTTCCTGAGATTCTTATGCATGGCTATGCTATTGATGAGAAATCAACCCTAAATCTTTTTGACCTTTCTTTCTCATCAAATGGAGTTCATATATGAGAACCCATTGCTATTTCTGCTTCTCGTAAAGTCGCTTCTCTCTACCGTTCTAATCTCTGTCTCTCTCTCTCTCTCTCTCACACACACACACACACACACACACACACACACACACACACACACACACACACACACACATCTAAAGAAATCACAGTTAATAGATGCCCTGTGTACCTACGTCTACCTTGGCTAGGTAACATCAGCGACCGATTTGCTAAGCAAGTTTCTTTGTCTGTGCAACGGTGTTATTTTACATCGAATCCACGTGTTGTTTTTTCAACCAGACCTCTGTTGCCATCCATTTGCAAAGATGTTCTCCCCCCCCCAACATAATAATTATATTATTTATTTATTTAAATGTAGCTGCAGTGCGCACTATGTTGGGCGAACATCGCAAAGATTAGATTTCCGTTTGAAACAACATGTACCATCAAAGATTCGTTATGCAAATTTTTCACCCTCGGATGTTCTGAATAACGCGTATGGTTCTGCGATTTGCGACCACCTTATAAATAACCATGCGTGTGCCACGAATTTCAGTGCTGACATGTTTATGATCTTGAGTAAGTCGCACTCGCCCTTTCATTTAAAATTCTAGTGACTATTTTTATTAAGTTTTTGCAAGCAAAAAGAAAATCTTTTATGACTTAATTTAGTCTCTATGTAATTTTTCTTCCGTTTATTTTTCGTCCCCTTCCCCCGCCATATTCATGACTTTTTTCAAAATCGTATTTCCCTCGATTTAGCTCCGTTGAGCGAGAAACGAAACCTGGTTAGCTAACCTTTGTTTTGATTTTTTATTTTTTTTAAATGATTATGTTGATTGGTCTGTATTTAGCCATTATTAAATTCTGTACCCTCCGAAAATTTTTCATATATATATATATATATATATATATATATATATATATATATATAT
>NC_136507.1:94464597-94539597 GCF_053919585.1 Euprymna scolopes
TGAATATCAGGAACAATAAATGTTCAAAGATTACCCCCAGCAAGATACGAGCAAATAAATATTTTATGACACATACATGGGAATAATTTTTTTAAAGTGTTTGAAACACTTTATTTTCCTTAATTTTTTTTTTTTAAGTGTTTAATTTTTTTTTTTTAAAGTGTTTGAAAAACTTTTTATTTTCCTTAATTTTTTTTTTCATCTGAGTGGGGGTGAGCCCTTTTTTCTTTTCTTTTCTTTTTTTTTTTTTTTTTTTTTTTTTTTACTTCAGAATGTTTCCAATTGATATCTATTTTCGCTAAATCTTTAAGGGATCTTTGTTTTATTATACAACCATTTTTAATTAATTTTTTTTTTTTTTTGCAATGACTTTCACGATTCCTGATGTGGGCCCAAGGTTGGGGCCACGGTAGGAAAACACGGAGTATGGATTTGGGTGTAAGAAAAATATATTACCCAAAAAAGGTTACAAGGATAGAATAAAAGGTAAGCGGAGCTTACTATCCGGTGGTGTTCAATATGGGTATCGTACGCGCTGCGTACAACTAGTACTCCTGCTGATTCTACGGTATTACGGTACTGTCCCCTGAGAGTGTTATCTCACATCGTAATATAGTACTGAAAGAGTCCTTGATACAGGTAAGTTTCGGTCTTATAACAATTCCATTGAAACTTGTCGTCTGCTGACAGCTGATGTCTGGTTGAATAACCGCGCCGGTATTTGTTTACTGCAAACCGTCGAAAGATGCCGACGTGAAATTGGGTCAGCTTCTGGATAAGTATCATAAAATTGTCAGTGCGGGCATATATGAATATATATACCTGCATATATGGATATACTAGATTAGTGCAAAAATAATGTAATTTTTTTTACGTTCAACTTCATGTTCAAATCGACATTATTTTTGTATCAACCTAATGTGTGTGTATATATATATATATATATATATATATATATATATATATATATATATATATATATATATTACTCACGTTCACCTCTAACAAAGCATATCGCCACTTGGACGTAAGGGGCTACTACTTGGGACCATGCCTAGGAAAGATTAACAAGATGTTGGTTTACGTTACATTTAAACTTCTGCATATAAGTACAGCCAGGGAAGCAGGTAGCAGCAAGGGAATTCCAATGTCTAGCTATCGAGGGAAGAAACTATTAGAATAGAAAGTTTTTTTTTGTTTTGTTTTTTTCATTTAGGGACCTCGACAGTGAAGCGGTGAGATTTTATTGTTGAATTATTTCATTTTCAGTAAATAAGCTATCGACCGGTCAGAAAATTCGAAGATAAAAATTATCTTTCAGATTAACAAAAAAATTATATATATATATATATATATATATATATATATATATATATATATATATATATATATATATATATATAGTAGTAAGTTAAATATATATATGGCAATTAAGCTACAAAAGCTTATGCCTGATGAATCCTAGAATCCTAGCGTGGATGAAACGCGGAATATTCTGTGTAGCTTAATCGCCATATATATCGAGGTCCCTAAATGCAAAAAATGTGTCGAGGTCCCTAAATGCAAAAAAAAACAAAAAAAAACTTTCTATTCTAATAGTTTCTTCCCTCGATAGCTAGACATTGGAATTCCCTTGCTGCTACCTGCTATATATTTTATAACTTACTACCTAGTTCTACCTACGTATTGAGCACTGTTGTAGTAAATACTTTAAGTTTATGCATAAATTTATACTTTCGTATATTAATTTATGTTATTAAATGATGGTTTGTTGGGTGGTTGTTTTTGTTTTACGGCATATCAACCCTTTTCATGTTATTTAATGCCGAATACAAAGATTTTGAAGAACATTTTTTTAATAGAATATATTTGTTGTTTTCAAGTCGGTTTTCTATTTTATAGTTGGGACCCGAACAGGTACTACCAGTCCGGGTCAGATTGGACCTGGGAGCAATGGCAATTAAAGGGTGGTTCCACACTCCCCAAAGCTCACAAGCTGGGGCCTCACCATATAGTTTAAGGTCATATCCAGGACCTGATTAAATGAAGTAATTATATATATATATATATATATATATATATATATATATATATATATATATATATATATATATATATATATATATATATATTACTAAGTTGTGAACATGCTTTATATGGCCTCGCAACATATTCATTATTTTTACGAAAAACACTGCGTTTAAATCTTTGAAAATAAATCAATAATTTTCTTTTAGTGAGTCCAATATTTCTAATATACCAGTAAATATGAAGTGCTTTGAAAAATCGATATAAAAAAGAAAGAATCGATAAATAACTGCGCATTTCGCTAAAAATACGATCATTTCTTTCGACAATTTGTTGTTGCGTGATATTGCTTCACCTATGGTAGACCATAAGGCCTACACACGGTCGTTCATATTTACAAACAGTTGTTATCTCCTCATTTTCCTTTTTGCTGTGACTTACGCTTGACTTAGTTAAAAGTGTGATGGACTTGCATCTACCACTCTCTCTCTCGTCTAGAAACAGAGCCAAAACGACCAAGCATGATACTAGATGCAAGAGTTGTCTCCAACACATACGGCGCCTATCATAACCCAAATGGTCACCAATCTGGTACTGGCCAGCCTCATCGTTGCTTAACTTCCGGGATTATGTAGGCAACATATATATATATATATATATATATATATATATATATATATATATATATATATATATATATATATATACGAGCAAACAGTTAATAAAACATGTTAAAAGCACTTTGAAATGAGTTAAAAACATATTTAATCTGAAAAGGAAACACTAGATAAATGGATAGTCCTTAATCCGCAGAGTTTCGAAGAACGATTTTCCTTCTCATCAGAGGGTAGGAATTAGCAAAATGCGGGATCGGATTTTGCATGCAAAAGTATTTTATGAAACAACAAGTAAGTCAAAGATTTGACTTGATCACAAAAAAGTGAAGCAGAGCGAATATGGTGAAGAAAAAGGTGATTACACGTGAATGGATAGTCTGGTGGAAGATAAATAATCCAGTGAGGGTAAAATCCAACTATATAACTTCAAGAAAGTTAATTGAATTTCCATTAGCACATGTAAAATCCAAGGAAATCCCGTAATTGGAAGATGGTCCATAATAATCCAAAGGCAGAAATCCATGGAATAATTCACAAAAATGTGTACAAGGGAAAAAAATTCCAATAATATTAATAAAAGAAAAATAAGATATGCTTTTCATTCTACTGCCGAGACATTATATATATATATATATATATATATATATATATATATATATATATATATATATATATATATATATATATATATATATATATATATATGAAAAAAGAATTAAACCCTTATAAAGTTAATTCTTCACATCATCGTCCAAACAAACATGAAAATTTACAGGACTAGATAAACTTATTTTGTCTTTAAAAGACTACCATAATTTCTTCCAACCTATCATTAAATTTTGGATTTTTTCATTTCCCCACAAAAAATCTATAGAGTGAGATAAATGATCGAATTATTTAAAATTGATGTACTTATTATATTTTGGCATATTCTTATAGCAAATCAGCCTAAATTTTATGCAGACAAAAAAAAAATACTTGGTTCAAAAACGTTTTAAAAAAATATTCAAATTTATTGAGACAAAAATGGCGGTGAATGGTGTTTTTTGGAAATTTTAAAAAGTAAAATTTTGTTAAAAATAAGAGGAAAAGTTTTACATTGTTTTGCTTTTCACATAAAATAATTTAGGTTTTTATCTTTCTGGAAAAAAAGTAGCTCAAGAATAATGGACTTTGATGAATTTTAATTCGTTTAATAAAAACAACTTGTTTTTTCTTCCACTTTCTTTGGGGGGGGGTCGTGCCTAGAAACTTAAATAAAAATGACGTTTTGCCGTTTATAGTTGAATAACGACAAAAATAAAACATTTGTATAGTTCAATGTTTAATAGAAATGTTTTTCTATCGTTAAAAGTTTAATAACGACGAAAATAAAGAATTGCTATCATTCAGTGTTTAATAGAAATCAATTTTCTACCGTTTAAAGTTTAATAACGACAAAAAAAAAGAACATTGATATTGTTTGATTAAAAAAACATGTCTACCGTTTAAAGTATAATAACAACAAAAATAAAACATTGCTATCGTCCAATGTTTAATGAAAATAACTTTTCTACACTTTAAAGTTTAATTACGACAAAAAAAGGCTATGGTTCAATTTATTATATCTATAAAAGTGAACGTGTCTGTGTGTCTGTGTGTGTACATTTCCCTACGCAATAACTCTGTCAATTTTAAGTCTACAGACTCGAAATTTGATATACAGGGTACTGAGATTTTGGAAAATCTTTGTGATCTGTTTTCGGCCAGAAGTTTGGCTGTTAAAGGGTTAAAGTTCAACGATTTGACCTTTAAGAACTCTACCGAACTACTCCGACAATTTGGGGTCTAAACACTTGAAATTTTAGATATAGGTTGCTTGGTCATGGATCTAACTTAATAACTTGATTTGAGCCCAAAACAATAAATGTTAGGGGGTCATAATATGGGTCGAAGTTAAAAAAATTGAGCGTTTTTTATTTTATTTTTTGCTCAACATACACCTCCAAACACCCGGGCAACGCCGGGCTTAAATGCTAGTATATCTATAAAAGTGAAAATGTCTGTCTGCTTTTTCTCCATGTTAGTTTAAGAAGACTTTTATACAGAAAAGCATTACTTTACATAGTCACACTTTTTAATATATACATATGCATATAACAGTACATAGGCCCCGAGCAAAGCCGGGCGAAACTGCTAGTGTTAAATAAAAATAACTTTTCTACCGTTTTAAGTTTAATAACGGCAAAAAAAAAAAAATTGCCGTTTAATGTTTAATACAAATAGCGTTTCTACCGTTTAAATATTAATAACGAAAAAATAAAACATTGCTTTCGTTCAATGTTATATGAAAAAAAAAAGCTTTTGTACCGTTTAAAGCTTAATAACAACAAAATTAAAATATTGTTATCATTAAATGTTTAATAAAATAACTTTTCTACCGTTTAAAGTTTAATGACGATAAAAAATAAATCATTGCTATCGTTCAATCTATATATCTATAAAAGTGAACGTGTCTGTCTGTCTGTCTGTCTGTGTGTTTGTGTGTCTGTCTGTCTGTATACATTTCTCTACGCAATAACTCTGTCAATTTTTAGTCTATAGACTCGAAATTTGAAATACCGGGTACTGAGATTTGGGAAAATCGATGTGACGAGTGTCAGCCAGAAATTTGGCTGTTAAGGGGTCAAATTTCAACGATTTGACCTTTAAGAACTCTACCAAACTCCTCCGACAATTTTGGGTCTGGACACTTGAAATTTTAGATATAGGTTCCTTGAACCTGGATCTAACTTAATAAAGTGATTTGTCCCGAAACTATAAATTTTAAGGGGTCATAATAGGGGTCAAAGTTTTAAAAAATTAACCATTTTTTTTGTTTTTTTGCTTTTTTTTGCACAGCATACACCTCCGATTAAGAGGTCAAAGTTCTACGATTTGACCTTTGAGAACTCTACCAAACTCCTCCTACAATTTGGAGTCTAAACACGTGAAATTTTATATATAGGTTCCGTGGACATGGATCTAACTTAATAACTGGATTTGAGCCCCAAACAATAAATGTTAAGGGGTCATAATAGGGAACAAAGTTAAAAAAAAAAAAAGACGTTTTTTTTTATCAGCATACAACTCCAAACACCCGGGCAACGCCGGGCACCCATGCTAGTGTTATATAAAAGTAACTTTTCTACCGTTTAAACTTTAATAACGACAAAAAAGTTATATCATTCAATGTTTAGAGGAAATAACTTTTCTACCGCTAAGAAGGTTATTTAATGCTGAGATGGTTGATTACTTCTCTATTTAACACAGATTCCAGTAACTTACTCATGACACGCAGGAGACTTATTGGCCTGTACTGTGAGGGAGATGAGCGATCGCCTGAATTCTTAAATACGGGGCATACTGATGAGATTTTCCAGGGTGGCGGGAAGCAATTATGTTTAATAGAAATAACTTTTCTAACGTTTAAACTTTAATAACGACAAAAAAGTTATATCATTCAATGTTTAGAGGAAATAACTTTTCTACCATTTAAAGTTTAACAACGACAAAAATAAAATATTTCTATTGTTCAATGTTTAATGAAAAAAAACAAACTTTTCTACCTTTTAAGGTTTAACTACAACAAAAATAAAACATTGCTATCATCCAGTGTTTAATGGACCGTTTAAACGTTTAACAATAGAAATAAAACATTTCTATCGTTTAATATTTAATAGAAATTATCTTTTCTACCGTTTAAAGTTTAATAACGACAAAAATGAAATGTTTTATGAAAATATATTTTCTACCGATAAAGCTTAATAACGACAAAAATAAAATACTGCTCGTTTAATGTTTAACAGAAATCACTTTTCTACCGTTTAAACTTTAATAACGACAAAAATAAAACATTTTTTATTGTTTAATGTTTAATAGAAATGACATTTCTACAGTTTAAAGTTTGATAACCACAAAAATAAAACATTTTTATTATTTAATGTTTAATAGAAATGACATTTCTACAGTTTAAAGTTTGATAACCACAAAAATAAAACATTTTTATTATTTAATGTTTAATAGAAATGATATTTCTACACTTTAAAGTTTGATAACGACACAAATTTCTATCGTTTGACGTTTTTTTTTTTACATAGGAATCATCACTTATAAATGTTTTATAACATTTAAAAACACAAACTATTTAAAAACTTACTTTCAATAATCTCCACCTTTCCAGTATCATTAATAACTTTTTGATTGATTCCACTTTTCAACTGGAGTCTCAAACAAATGCTCTCACCACTAAATGTGTGGATTAAAATTATTTCCGTTTCATTACAGCGAAATACACTTGGGGTAAGGATCCACTTTCTTGAGCTGCAAAACAAAAATGAAAAAAAAAATCATAAATAAAAATAGTTTCAATAATCACGTTTAAATTTTTTAAGTTTAGTTAGGGCCTAGACATGATCATGGTTGGAGGGTCGGTGTTAGTATTGTTCTAGTTGAGTACCATTTATTCATTAATTTCGAATAAATCAAATTATTGTCGTCGACATTTGTTTCTCTGATATCTTTCCAGTTAGATTTTTTTTCTAGACAGACATCGGGTATTTCATGAAGATTGCAAACATCCTTATGTAAAAGTGTTTCTGTAGAACGAACTGGATTTGAACTTGGCAAATCCAGGTTGTCAGTTCGTGTCGTTAACTACTTAATCACCGTCACCTCACCGGTGTTGGTGTTGGAATGGAAGGGAGTCAGAGTATACTAGGAGTCAAAATAAAAACAAACAAAAAAACAATAAAAACAATAAACAATTTGAGCATTTGAAGAGTTTAAAATAAGAATCGGAGTCTGAGTCAGACCTAATACTTCCTGACTCCTCAACCTTGGCCACAATCATAGAAGAATCTAAATAAATAACAGCGATATTGGCAAAATTTTCAGAAAGCAATACCACCTTACAAGACGAGAGAACAATAGATAACCCAATTTTCACTATCAATAATGACTCCCTGTAAACCTAACGGAATGAAAAGGTATTTGGTTCACCCCCTTATAGTAATAACGTAAAAACTAATATACGAGGTGCCTTCAATAAGTTTCTAAACATTTTTCGTATAGGCACTTTTAATGATAGTACACACATGAAACTCTAGTCCCCTTTAAAGTAATCTCCTCCGGCTGCAATGTACTTTTTGTACTGTTCTAACTACTTCCAGAATCTCCCAGGGAAGTCCCCTTGTGCGAGTGTGTCAATGATCCTTGTCACAGCCTCTTTCATCTTCTCAATTATCTCATAACGACAGCCTCCAAGGTTTTCCTTGAGCTTAGAAAATAACCAAAAGTCACAGGGATCAAGGTCTGGACTATAGGGAGGCTGAGGAACTGTCTTGATGCCCATCTTAGTCAAATAGTCTGTGACAAGGATGGAATTGTAGACTGCAGCCTTGGAACAAACTTCATGCAAATCTCCCGCATCTTCAGTCGCTCGCGAATAATTGTGTGTACAGTTCCCACACTGACATCAAACTGTGCACTTATCATCTCTGTGGGCACACGACTGACCTTATCAATGAAATTCTTTATTTGGCCAATCAACTCTGGTGTTCTGACTGCCTTATTCCTCTCAAAACTCTCATTCCTTGTCTTCCTTGAATCTCTTATGAAAAGTGATGCTCGATCCATGGAAGATGGTCCAAAAGCAGCCTGAAGAAGTCCAATCAAAACAAGTAATATCAAACAATCAGCCCCATCTAAAAAAATTCAGAACTGTAACTTTAAAATTGTTTTGTAAATTGGATGCTCTGATATTCAATCTTGTCGCTAAATTATCTGAAAGTTTGTAACCTTCAGCTCAACGTGTTGATCGTTCAAATATGCGCAGAAAGTGAAGTAAAAAAAACAAACAAACAAACAAGCAGAATAAAATGCAGTTTATTTGTTAATGTCAGCCGATAAATTTCTTTGGATGAAGGTATAATTAAATTACCCCCCCCCCCGTAGCAACGTCCACCCGGGAAAAGGAAGCAAAGAATATGTCGTGGGTGATAGTAGCATTACGCATGGATGAGATGCAGTGCATTATTCTAGCGTTCTCTGAAACAGTCGTTTCCAGGAAACTGATTGTTTTGAGAATTTACAGAGATAAAGAATTAGAATATTATCGTATGTTTCTCAAACGACCACGTGTTCGAGTTTTTCTTTCTCAGACAGACGGTCGCCATGTTGGATGTTGCACTATAATGAGTTCACATGAGGTTGAAATAATAAAAAAAGGACGATAATGAAAAAATGGTCGAATTAACACACATGCACATACACCCACATACACACAACCCAAAACCATACGTGCTTAAGCAACTGTCTAAAGCAGTAGTTCCTAACCACTGTGCCGTGACACATTAGCATGCCGTACAATAAAAACTGATGTATCACGAAGAGGTTATAGGCTGAAGTAACAAGTTGTTATAAGTGGGGAGAAAAATGTTTTCATATCGTTATAAGCAATGTGTCGGATTTTGGAATAGCGATCTTTGATAGAATGTGTCGAATTTAACTCCGGATATTGTTAGTTGAAAGTGCAGAATAGTTAACACCTGATAATTTAACCACAGTAACCACCACTTAGCAGTTCAATGTGGGCCCATAAATTTCACAACAGTATTAAAGTGTAAGTGACCGCAATAGATCTGATAGGATTTTAACCTGGCTCGGCTGATTTATAGTGTAACGGACCAGGATATAATACCTTAGCTCGCTACAAGAAAATAATGAAACGAATGGAATTGAAGGAAACACAGACTCAATTGATGGATAAGATAAACGTCGTTTATTTACTGTTGAAAGACTGTTTTAGATATAACATGTGTTCATGTCCGCGCGTGTGTAACCAATGTTCGTTGCGGGACTGGTGTTGTTGAAAGAATAGGAAATGTGTGTTCATCTCAAGTTCAGGTCACTATCGTTTGTTCGCGCGTGGGAAGAGAAATGAGTGTTGTAGTGAGAAATTGGAATGATAGTCCAGCGTGTAGACAAAGAAGAGGATAGAGGTTAAGCTGTACGCCATGTTAGCAGTCAGCTACGCGGTGGTGTTCTCAGGGACCAGTAGTAGATAGAGAGAGAAAGAATGAGAATGTGTACCACGGTCTGTTAGCTCGTGCCCCATACATAGTCGCAGGGGACGTGACGCGCACGAGCGTGCGCCTCCCTTTCGGGAGGCGGCTGGTTAGCCCAACCTCTCTGGTCGAGAGCTGGTCCTAAAAGAAGAAGCCGCTTGTTGTTCTCTCTTTTATACTCGTTTCCGGTGGTCATTTGCGTATGTGTATATTTCCTTAGAAAGCGGAAGTGACGTCGTCCATGTGTGCGTTCGTGTGTATCATTTGTATACGTTAGCGTGTGTGTACATTTACGCGAACGTGAATATATGTACGTGTGTGGACGTGGGCGCGTATGTTTGTGTGCGCGTATGTATATGACATAGCTTGAAATGTGAATGTGCGTTTTTGTGCGAGACTAGAAAAGGCTCGCACAATAGTTTGTTGGGATAAAAAAAAAGAAGAAGCTAAATACACACTTCTTTTATGCAGTGGTTCCCAACCATTGTGTCACGGCCCATTAGTTTGTCGTAAAATGATTACTATGCTGTGAAGATGTTATAGGCTGAAGTTACAAGTTGTTACAAGTAGGAAAAGCTTTCATGTCGTTAAAAGCGGAATTGTTTGTATTAATAAATATTCAAACATTATTACTTATGTGATAGTTAAGCATAAACGATAAAAAAGAGAAAATAAAATGTATAAATCGTTTATTTAAATTGATAGATATTTAAAACTTTATGATAATAATAAACATTAGTAAGCTTTGTTATATTAACAGATTTTTTTGTGGGTAATTAATTCTTAGCTGATATTTACGTGTTGTAAATTAAAGTTTTAACCAGGAAAATAAAAAAAAACATGGTTGATTTTGATAATAATCCTCGTTAACTTATTATTTTGTTCAATGTTAGATTTAATCTACCTTTAATTACGGACAAATGTCTAAAAGTAAAAAGTGATGATGACAATAATAATTCTATAACTTTATTTAAAAAAAAAGCAAAAGTTCACCAGTTGTATAGCGATGCTTACGTGAAATTTGAATTTCATTGCATTGGAGATACGCACATTCCTTCTCCATTGTGTTTTATTTGCAACCAATTAATTGTCTAATTAAGCAATAGTTTCAAATTAAATGAAAATATACTTTACTACCAACCCCTAACCTTACTACTAATGTTAACCTAGCCTTCAAACTAAACTTCATTGTTTTATTGTATAAAAAGACTTTATGAGTAGAAAATATTGAATTTTTTTCTGATGTGTGCCAGGAGAATTTAAAAAGTTCAATAGTGCGCCACCATATTAAAAAGGCTGGAAACGACTGGTCCAAAGTCAACAGCAGGTTTATTGCAGGATAATCCTTCCCACGCACGAATGAAAAAATAATGCCATCCACGAATTTGTTAATAAAATTCAGAATCCTTTCTGTAATCCAACCATATTTGGTACAAATAAACTTCACTATATGCCTGGCTTGTCCTCGAATTTTCAGTTATAAATCTCCAACAGTCTTTGTTTTAGTTTCATTCAATGCTATGCTCCTAATGCGTACTTTTGCAGTACAAGCACATCTGGATATGACTTAGTTTGGCTATCATATCCCTTTTTGCGTTAGGGATAGGTACTTGTGCAGTTTATGGCCTGTGATATTTTTTATATAAAATTTTCAAGTTAAATTCGACTTTTAACGATATCTTTTGTTTCTTAAACTGTTAGACGAAAGCGAAGAAAAGTAAACAAATACTTCACTCCCCATGTTAAGAATGGGTTTCTCAATAATTATTATTATTTCAGTATGGTTCGTAAATTGCAAAAGTATCCAGGAATAGTTTTGGGATTGTTTTGATGGACGTTATCTTTGGTATCCACCCAGAGGTACAAATCTGCAGTGTGAAGTTTAGATGAGTACAAAACCCATTCAGCATCACACCTTCTACTGATAAGACGACCTCTAAAGTGTCCCCATATCATAGAACGGCGATAAAAGAAAGACTGTTGGACATTCATGATTGAAACTTGGTAGACAAGTCAGGCATAAACTGAAATTTATTTGTATTAAATAGAGTTGGATTGAGGAAAGAATTGTGTATTTCACGGGTGGAACTCTTTTGAGGGGGGTGAGGCGATCCTATACTTGAACCTGTTAAGTAAATGTTAAATGTTTCTTGCACAAATTCAACCAACATGTCCACCCACTTCGAGCTGAAGAATTGTACTTCCTCATAGTTGGCGAGGGAGTGACTACAAGGCATGGTATCCGTCCGCACCTTTAAATGAAAAACCATGGTTAAGGAATCAATCATAGAGTCCTTTCTGCGACTGTCTTAGCGAATGCGAATCTTAAATTCGTCATGGCACGAAGCAAAAGCAAATTAATGTATTCTTTCTTTAAGAAATACTCGAGGGGGTTGTTTACATGGACAAAGAAAGGAACCACATATCTCATTGCGAAAACATGACGTCTTTATTACGTAAAATATTCAATTACTTTGTACAAGACTGGGCTAGTGTGAATGTCGGAACACTCTACCACGGTGGGCTAAGTAATGAATAGCTGATGTTAACAGAAGGTATCTTGAATTAATTCTAGGATTAACCATAAAATAAGGTTTGAAGGCTCACAGGAAACAATACTAAAAAACATGTATAAGCTCAACTTCAGTGTAATTCATACACCAACCCCTGTCTCATCACCGCAATCCTGTGCTTGTTTTACAAGTACTTTAATGGAATTTCCTCTGACGAATTCATATCACTTGTGTCCCCTCGATATAAATACTCTGACTAATCCGACAAGCAGCAAAATTCCACCTCTTCATTCTAGAGATCCCCGAGATGCCAGAAAGCCTTTTACTCTAATAATTTCCCCCTCGAACTGCTACACTTTGGAATTCCCTTCCGGCTTCCTGCTTTCTTGACTGTACTAATACGCAGAAGTTTAAATGCAATGTGAACAAACATCTTACTGCTCAACTCCCTACTTAGAATGTCTCTGTATACATGGTCTGAAACAGTAGTCCCTTACGTCCAAGTAGTATTGTGTTGCATTTAGGGTTAATAAGAGTTAAAGAAATATATTAAAACTCTCCTAGCCATCTTTATCCAACAATTTTTTACTCTCATTCACCCCTAACAAGGCACATCACCACTTGGACGTAAGGGGCTACCATTTGGGGCCATACTGAGGGAAGATTAACAAGATGTTGGTTTACATTACATTTAAACTCCTACATATCAGTACAGTCAGGGTGCAGATAGCAGGAAGGGAATTCCAAAGTCTAACTGTTTGAAGGAAAAAAAACTATTATAGTAGAAAGCTTTCAGGCATTTAGGGGCCTCAATAGTAAAGGGGTGACATTTTGTTGCTAAACGGGTTTGTCAGGGATATGTACGTCGAGAGATATGTACAAGTGCAACAATTTTTCGACACAGTTGACTAATTGTAGAACTATACAGCAACAACCACATAAATTCTTACAATGAATAGATAGTCGATGTTGATCCTGTGGTTTATTTTGCATGCGGTCCAAGAAATCATGGGCTCCAAAACCTCGCCAAAGTTGTTGGTTTTGAGCTGGAAGAATAGCTGCTAAGGGGACAAATCAGAGAAATTGAATTGTTGCTGGCACGTTGCATCCATTGTGTGGGGGGCTACGTTGATCGGTAAGGTGTCAATATAACCGAAATTTACTAAAATAATTTTAGGATTACAAAAAGAAAAAAAAAATTATTGGAATTACCAAAGATACAGTCAAAATAAACATAAAAAAGGCATCAAAGCAACCCCTGAGCAAGGTCGGGTAATACTGATAGTATATACATAATTGAAAAATCTTATTGAAAATTAATTCAAATTCTCAAAAAGAAATATTAAAAACTTGTAAAGAAGGTTTACAGAATTTTTAATTTCTGACAAGGAGTATGGATAAACTTGAAAAACCTTATTCTGTAGAATTTCGAAAAATGTAATTCTGTAAAAAATTGTAAGAGGTTTGCAAAATATGCAATAAATTTTGCAGATTAGTGCATTAAAAAAACTACAAAGATGAATTGAATCACATTGAAATATATATATATAATCGCGATCAAATATGTTGATAAAACCAATATTTTGTTTTAGAGTGGTCAATAAAATATACCCATGAAATAAGTATAAATTCGAACACCATTCAAGGTTGGCTGTTTTTACAATCATTGTTGAAGCAGAAAGCCCTTAATCTTTGCAATAATGAATACAATGTTACGATGATACAACAGAACGCCTCCGATAAATATAAAAAATCGATAATCGAAAAATCCGAATAAAGACAGAACAGTTCGATTTCACTTAAATTAACACCCTTTTACAGCCTAACATCAAAAGTGAGTTTAAGAAGTTTTATCACCGTAAAAGCAGAAGAATCCGGCGTATAAAATCAACAGTAGGTCCTTTGATAAGACAGTGACGCGTTCAAAATGAATGTTTCTGTTTAGCGCACAATTGAACCATGATACTTGACTTTTGCATTTTAAACTTTAATTCAAGCCATTATATAACGATAATTTTATTAATTCAACAGTGCAATGTGAATTATGGACTAAGTCACTGTGGGAATGCACGTGAAGCCTCTTCCCAGTTCACCGCGATGGATCCCCAACTAGAGCAGGCAATCAATCGATTTGAGTGAAAAAAGAGCGATTTCACGTATTTCGACGACAATAAAAATAAGGGATTGTGAAACACTCATTGGCCACCATTCAATCCTGGTCAACATCGGTCCTCCCTGCTAATGTGTGTGTGTGTGTGTGTGTGTGTGTGTGTGTGTGTGTGTGTGTGTGTGAGAGAGAGAGAGAGAGAGAGAGAGAGAGAGAGAGAGAGATTTTGGGATTTTAGGAGCCAGAACCAGAATATTTTGGAATCCTAGAAGCTGGAGTCAAAACTGAACCTATACATTCTGACTGCAATCGTACATACCAAACACGATGTAAAATGTTGTTCATGTAAAGTGTTGAATGGTTTCGTGGCAGACTAGACCGTTTCTTAATGCTAGATGTTTTAAATAAAATTAAATGTATTGAAGAATTAATAGCTGGTTTGGTTGAGTCATGTACCAGGTGCGAACATCCAAGATCAGGCTAGGCACGGGTGTGCCCAACTCATAGACCGAGGAATGAGAGAACCCAAGAAAAACGCCACAAGGAAGTGATTCACAAACCGGATATATCAGCCATTAACGATTTCAAAACCAGAGAAAAAAAGCAAGAAATTTCGTATATTTTTCTTTTATTTTCCCAAAATGCTGGATATATTTTCAAAATTAATAAAAATGAATTCAATTCTCTCAGAGAAATGGAGAAAGTTGCTTTTATATATGTAGTCGCCATATTGCTTTGCATCAGAATCAAGAATCTACGAATTGACCCATTAAAATGCCACTCTTTAATAAAATTCACAATCTTTTGTGCAATCCAATCATATTTGATACAAATGAACTTCAGTCTATGACTGACGTGTCCACCAAGTTTCAATCATGAATATCCAACAGTCTTTTTTTTGACACTGTTCAATGCTAGGCGGGGATATATTGGAAATCGTCTCCTCAGTAGGAGTGAGAATGCATGGGCTTCACACTTGCCAGATCATACCTCGAGTTTGTGTCCAAATCGTTATCAAAAGACTTCTAGGACTATTGCTAAACTGAAAAGGGCAATCACGGCCTGTGGCAATGTTGACGGATTAAAAGAAACAAGTTAGCAGAGAACAAAGAAAACACCATGTCGAACTTTAACACACATATTGACCTCTGGTAAAAAATATACATACAATGTCGGACTTTAAAACATCTGTTGACTTCTGATGGAACAAAGAGTTTGTCAATAAAAGCACAAGGCTTGATGAAGAAAGACAAAGAGAGTCCGTCACCCCCCCCCACAACCTCACCTTTCATCCTTACTCGATATGTCCAACGTCAACTGCTGGCAAAATAATCTATAGAAAAGGCTAAACAGCCGCTTGTGTTTCTGTATGTCCAGCAAAGGCTTTTTTCGCCGGGGTTCTCGGGGGGAGGGGGGTACTATATTTTAAAACTTTTTATATACTCCCTAGATTATAATATCTGCGATATCTAGTAATTAAATAAAAAAAACAGTTTTTTTTTTATGAAACCGTCTCTGTGTTTGAATTGTCAAACGGTTGGAACAAGCCAGAGTGTATATATTTAGCAGCACGCATCTTCGTAGAAATGCAGCAAACATGTTTATACATACGTGAGCGATAAACATAAATCGTTACAGAGAGACAGACTATACAAGAAAAGGGTTGATATGCCACGGAGACAAATGTCGAGATTCAGACAGTGGAAAAGAAAAAAAAAGAAAAGGCAGAAAAAGAAAGAAAAAGTTCGCCGAACTGTGTAAAATTAAAACCTTTGAGTTATTTTGGAAATTAAAAAACATATTAATTTAATAATGAAAAAAGAGCCTTATTCCAATTTACAATGCCTTTCCACGGGACAGAGTTAGACACCAGAGTCGTTTTTTAATGTGAAGAAAAGGAACAAAAATTAAACATTGTCTCAGTCGTGAAGGATTTCTCCTCCAGACAGAGAACAAAAAATTGAAGTGCATCATCTGAAGAACAGATACTACACTGTAACCTCGGCCCAAGTTACCTACTGCCGAAGAAAATAAAGATGGGTTGACGATTTGATAAAAAAAATTAAAGGCTTTTATCCAAGCGTGTTAAACATTTTTACTGGGAGTGGTAGTGCCCAGCAAATCCGCCATGAGGTGATTTTCGGAGGAGATTCGGCTACATTAGAACCCCAGGTTGCTTGCCTAAATATCACACGAATAAAGAATCAGAAGGAGCAGTTGTCATGCCTTATTGTACATTTGTCGTGCCTTAATTTGTCGTGCATAATTAGTAAAACATTACTATTGGAGCATAGGAAAGAGTTGGTGCGATAGTGATTTCAAAATTAGGAGTAGATGAGATAAGTTTCGGGAAATTCTGTCATTACTAACCAGCAGAGTGTTACCACCATCGAGAAAGGGAAGAGTCTATCAGGCATGTGCACGCAATGTGAAAATATATGAAAAGGAAACCTGGCCAGTGAGAGTAGAGGACATGCATTGCATGGAGAGAAATGATATAAGAATGGTACAATGGATTTGTAATGTGCATCTTAATTCTGTTACCCCCAAAGGAAGATTAAATCTGAACAGTATAAAGAGATGTGTGCAAGACAGGAGAGTTCGATGGTATGGTCACGTTAAAAGAATAGATGAGCTCTTGGTTTTAATGGATGTTGAACAGTTGAGGTAGCAAGTTCATTTAACAGGGAAAAAGCCAAGGAAAACATGTGAAGAATTCGTAAAAGTGAACTTGAGTGAAAGAGGGATAAATACAGACCTGGATAGAGATAGATAAGTTTGGAAGTCAATTTCTTAAAGCCATCTAACGCATGGCAGCATGTGAAACGGATGTTAAACCGATGATGCTGGTGGTGGTGGTGGTGATGATGATGATTTTTACTCGTGCAACGGTTTTTCCTTTGTTTTCATGCTTCCATCTTATCCACATATGTTTTCATTTAAGATAAATTAACCAATTTCCTAACAAAGTCAAAATATTCATGCAATCCTGTTTCAAATTTCTTTATTTGGTAATTTTAGATTTATACACAATCCCGGGACCAAACAAAAGCACATTGCGTCTCCGTGGCATGCATTAATCTCCTAATATATTCTCTAATAGTCTTCATGTGACCCCGGGAAAATTGACAAAACTAGTGAGTACACAAAACTGAACTGTATGCAAAAGGAGTATCTCTCTCTCTCTCTCTCTCTCTCTCTCTCTCTCTCTCTCTCTCTCTCCTCTCTCTCTCTCTCTACATATATAAATATATTTCCACAGCCAGATATATATATATAACTATTTCATTTACTCACATAAAATTAATATACGAAAGTATGAATTTATGCGTAAACTTTAAGTATTTACTTCAAAAGTGCTCAATACGTAGGTAGAGCTTAATAAGTTATAAAATATATATGGCGATTAAGCTACACTGAATATTCCGCGTTTCATCCACCCTAGGACTCTTCAGGCTTATGCGCGAATTTTGTGGTTGTCTGTCGTTTTTATATACGCACATTCTATTGAGATTTTAGTTAGCCAATCAGCTTTCTAACAAAAACAATAGAAAATAATGTATGTACATATATATATATATATATATATATATATATATATATATTTATATATAAATTAACATAAAAAACATAACCTAAATTTAAAACAGGTCAAGAAACTAGATATCCAGGCTAAATAGAGCACACACAAAGGAACAGGTCAACCAGAGGTCAAATAGGCCTTTGTCCGATAAGCGCATGTTCATTGGCTGATAGGAGGGCGCGGTGGATACTAGAAAGCTATATATATATATACACTCTCTCTCTCGCCTTCTCTATCTCACTTTCTCTCTCACTTACCCTCTTTTTTCTATCATTCACTCACTTCTCTCTCTTACCTTCTTTCTTTCTCACTCTCTCTGCACTCTCTTATCCAAATTCACATGTTTCAGGATGATTAACTTTCAGCAGCTTCGTAGCGCTCACTTCTTCTCATTTTGTCCTTTAGTCTTCACATTCCATCAGTGATATGTCTGACAAATTGGGAAGAAATGCTGTTTGTTTCGTCAGCTCTTTTGATTGGGTAATATGTTCTGTTTCTTTTATCTTCTTATAACATGTTTCATTCATAAGCGCTGACTCATTACAGTGAAAACAAGACATAATAATGTTATGTATGTTGAGGGGGCACAAGTGCAACGAGTTCATCTGAACACATTCCATTAAAATATTTGTAAAACAGGTACAGGGATGCAACATTGCTGCGACGGGACAGGAGTTAGAGCATAGTCGACAAAATGGGACCTATTAGATTGGAAACTCTCTATCCAAGAGGGAGAGACTCGTGATGGATGCACCAGTCCAGATGTGGCAACAATACTGCATGCATAGGTGAATGGTGGCCTTGTCGAGGTACAGGATATGCTAGTTTTCTAGCTCGATAGAGGGAGCCCACCTTCTTTGCAGCAGCCTTCGCAATGTCCTCACTGTATTTGTACAAGTTCATATTGTCCGTGGATATTGGGCTGAGGAGTTTGAAGGAAGAATTCTCAAGTAGGGTGTTATTTTTCATGGATATAGGCGGTTGGAGAGGTGTCTTGTAATTGTTAAAGGAAAGCAACTTAGTCTTAGTCTTACTAGCATTAAATGTTACCATCCATTATGTTATGGATATCGGTGGTTGGAGAGGAGTGTTGTAATTGTTGCATAGTTTTTTTTTTGTTTTTTTTTCACGCATTTTCTTTTCATTTATTCTTCTGGATGACGTTTTATCGTTACTCACTGTTTTATTTGGGATTTTTGTTTTTTAGATGAGGATTGATAATTTCAATTATTCTGACTACTGTTCTCATCTTTCGATGATAATCTCTCAGCATTTCAGTCGAAGAATTGCCGCTTTTCGGATTCGTTCTTGTTTTCATGGGAGGTATCTGCAGATATATTTTTTTTTAACCTTGCATTAGTCCCATGGGATGTTTTGTCACCCCAATTCTGCTTAATTGCTCATAATTCCTAGTTGGTAACTTATTTCTTTTCCTCCCTCCCAGTACTCTCCTGTCTCAGTTAGGGTATAGCACATGTGGTATGGCGCAGTTGTATCTCAGGTTTCCTTGGAGGTAGACGTCGCTTTATCCTTCTGGGGTGTCCAATCACCCCCAGTTGACTAACGTAGGTATAATTTTATGATTTATATATTTTTGTATTTTCCCAGTGGGAATGAAAATTTGTAGATAAAAGCGCATATTATGTATCATTAGGCTACTCTGTAATATTTAATATGGAATTAATATGTTTTGGTATTTTCTTTATCATAAGTTTTGATGAGATTATTATTTTATTTACAAACTTCTTATCTAAGCATTCACAGAGAACATGGGTTGGGGCAGATACATTGAGAGCATTGTCGGGGCCGCTGCAAGGAAGGTGGGCTCTCTCTATTGTGCCTGAAAGTATCCTGTGTCTCTACAAGGCCACCATTCGCCCATGTATGGAGTATTGTTGTCACATTTGGCCTGGTATGCCTGCTACTAGTCTCTCACTCCTGGACAGGGTTAAAAAAAGTCATCCAAGCTTCAACCTCTGTCCCATCAACAAAATGTTGCACCTCTCTGCTTGCTCTACAAGTATTTTAATGGTGGATGCTCTGAAAAACTACAAGCACTTGTGCCCCCTTGGCGTAAATATCCCCGACAAACCTGACAAGCAGCAAAATCCCACCCTACACAGTAGAGATCCCTAGATGTAAGAAGGACTTCTACTCTAATAGTTTCTTCCCCAGAAGTGCTAGACTCTGGAACTCCCTTCCGTGTTCCTGTTTTCCCAAATGTACTTACATGCAGAAGTTCAAGTATAATGTGAACAGATATCTTGCTGCTCAACTCCCTACATAATATCCCTGCAACTTATGTCCCTGATAATAGCCCCCTACATCAAAGTGGCACGGTGCCTTGTTTGGGGTGAAAATGGAAAAAAAAAAAAAAAAAGTTATCACTCTTTCATCTTGTAACTATGAGCTTAGCTAATGTAATATTTTCATTTTCGTTTATAATTTGTTATAATTTTATATTAATAATCAACTAGCTACAAGTGATTCAAACTGTTCAACAGGAACTGTAGATATATCCTGAATCAGCAGGTTAACTATATTTTACAAAATAATTACATTATAAACATTTTTGTACAGGGATGTATAAACACCCCATGGGAGTAACCATGTTCGGAACACCCAGGTGACTAATACAGGGTTAAGAAAAAATATTCACCGATAAGTGGACGCCTTTCAGCATTCATCGAATTTCTTTTTAATTTAGTATAAAAAAAAACAAAAAAAACGGAATTTAAATATTAGTTAACATGTTACAGCCGTTAATTGTTAATGATCATCATATTGTACGAATTCAAAGATTCTATTGTTAGCATTGGTTTCCCCGACATTTTTCTAGTCAAAATTCTTTCTAGAAAGACATTGGGTACTTACAATAAAAGTGATTTTTGTGGAACGAACTGGATTCGAACTTGAGACACCCCGGTCGTCAGTTTGTGTCATTAACTACTAGACCATCATTACCTCCCATTGTCAATAATGCCTGTTCTACAAGTACTTTAACGGTGAATGCTCCGACGAACTGCAAGTACTTGTACTCCGTCAACGTAAATACCCCCGACAAACCTGACAAGCAGCTAAATCCCATCCTTTCACAGTAGAAATCCCAGTAGTTTCTTTCCCCAAAACCGCTAGACTTTGGAATTCCCTTCCGGGTGCCTGCTTCCCCAACTGTACTGACATGCAGAGGTTCAAGTGTAATATGAACCGATATCTTGCTGCTCAGCTCCCCACATAGTACCCCTGTAGATTATGTCATCGATAGTAGCCCCCTACATCAAAGTGGCAATGTGCCTTGTTTGGGGAGAAAATATAATTTAAAAATAAAAAAAATGAAATTCGGATTCAGTTAATCAAACAAACACACATTTGGATATTTTTGAATTTATTAACAACGGTATGATAACTATTTAATGTTTTTTTTCTCTCTCTCTCTTCTCAAATGTTATTCTCATGTTTCAGAATGTTATTCTCATGTTTCAGAATGTTATTCTCGTGTTTCAGAATGTTATTCTCGTGTTTCAGAATGTTATTCTCATGTTTCAACCTTCTTCAGATACATTTTGCTTAATTTGTGAGGATAGATTGTTCTTGTTTCATCAGCCATGACCTGTTAAAAGTCTTTAATAATCTATATATCAATAGGATAGCGTGTGTATTATTTATTTTGTGTGTCACGCTTACATCCGAGTGACTGTCATTTAATTGTTATGGACTTCCATTCCTTGTAATAAAAAATTTTCCTAGAATTCTTCATAAGTTTTGGTTTTGGTTTCGATTATAGCTGAAGGAACTTAAGTTATATATATATATATATATATATATATATATATATATATATATATATATATATATATATATAACTTAAGTTCCTTCAGCTATATATATATATATATATATATATATATATATATATATATATATATATATATATATATATATATATATATATATATATTTCATAAGTTTTGGTTTCGGTTTCAATTCAAGCTGATGTATCCAAGTCATATGGATATATTTTTTTAATTTTTTAAATCGCAACTTTATAATATATAAAAATTGATAGAACATTAACTCTATAATAATATATACAAAATCTGCAAGAATTAAAATATATTTAAGCGTACTTTACGACTGGGCTACGCCGAGTGTCCCTGCTAGCTTAGATAAATACTTTTGCAGTTTTAACAAAAGAGCTACAATAATATCAGAGCGTCTCCATTTACGCTTGCCAACAGCAATATATTACATAGGAATGAGTCCCCTGTGGAATTTCCACAGGTCCCGCTAGTTTTTTTTATATTATATTTTTAGTATCACTTGTCATGGCCTCTAACCTTCCTGAGATGCGTCTTATCAAACTAGGAAAACAAAACAAACAAAATAAAAACCCAAGAGGAGAAATTACAAATGTTTTCTTTAAACGAAATAAGGTATATATGCAGAGAAGGTACCGTGCTATTTTTTTTTTTATATATAATAGTATTTTCAGGTTAAATTCGAGTTTTACAGTATCTTTGTCTTTACTTAATTGTTAGGTTAAAGTACAGAATAATTACAAAACGTCCTTCTTTACCCATGTTAAGACTAGGTTTCTAAATACAGGGTGGAACGATAAAATTTTCGCCCTAGAAAAGATGACATAATTCCATTTCCGTTTGATGAAAACCGGTTTTCTTTTTTTATTGCAGACTGTCTACTAGTTGACCAATTGGGTACAAATAACCAAGAACGATAGGAGCCTTCTATCATGTCCGAAAGAGACACAATGTTCAACGAGCAAGATAGAAGATGCGCCAGTGTACAACTCATGCTCTCCACTGATCTAAGGTATGAAAACAGGACCATTGCCGGCACCCTCAAAATGCAAATCTGGACGGTTCAATGCTTGAGAGCACAGTACAATGAAGTTTCCAGCCACGGTTATGATCTTTGGTGTGATTTCAAGTGAAGGCCATATCATGCCACCTCATATCTTTGAAGTCGGCTTGAAAGTCAACACTAAAGTGTATCTGGATGTGCTGAAGAGTGTGGTGATCCTCTGGTGCAATTAGGTGGTGGCTGGCAGACCCTGGCTGTGGCAGCAGGATCAGAACTGGCCCAAAAGTCCAAAGAGACCCAGGCTTGGCTTCAGAAGGAGTCCTACCACTTTGTATCCTTCTCTCACTGGCCCTTTCTTCCCCGACCTGAACCTGCTGGACTACTTTGTTTAGTCATATATTGATCATATCACCAACATGACCTCCGACAACACCAAAACCAGTCTGATAGCCGCCATTTGCTGAGCCCCCTATCAGCGCTTATGGAAAAGGCGTGCTCCCTATCGAGGCACTGATTGAGGTTGAAGACGGCTACATTGAATAGATGTAGATGCTCTACTACATAATCAAGTTACCTGAATTGATTTTTTTTCAATAAAAGTTTTAAAATGAAGCTGTGGTGTTGTTTTATTTAGGGCGACAAATTTATCGCTCCATCTTGTAATAATGTTATTATTTCAGCACGGCACCTTCTCTACTGAAGTCCAAAAATTTGGTTAATAGCAGAACAATTAATTGGCATTAATTGTTCCAATTTGGCTCTGCAGGTGCTATTAGTGTAAGGTTTAAAGAATGATAGGCGGATTATCCAATTGGCATAGTGGAAGTGTGTCGGGTTAGAAGTGTGTTTGTAATTAAGGAGAAACATGTGACAACTGAATAACTAATTAGAACAATCGGACATTACGTTTGGGTGGGAAAACCTATTTATAAAGTCAGAGAACTAGAGTTAATTGGGGTTGTTACAATCATACGATTAAAAGGCAAAGAAATCTTTAAAAGATACAAGGACCTACGCCATAAACATTCACAACAAAAACTCGTCTACCTACAACCACTGTAAACAATTTCCACCATTCTCTATATGTGCCTAAATCTAAACACAAACTGCACGAATCAAATTTCTTTCCTAGAACTGCCTGTCTGTGGAACTTTGTAACGTGGTCCTGCTTTCCAGCTGACTACAACATGGTCGTTTTCAAGACCAATGCAAACAAGTTCTTGTTGAGCCATCTTCTTAAATAATAGAATTCTATTCAACTTGCACCATTACCGATCATTATGCTGCTATCTCACTGACCAACTTACATTTATTAACCTTTATCTACGAGTAGCTTTCAGGCCTTGATAAGTGATGACTTCCTTGTAAAATGTGATTTTAAAAAAGATTTACTAAAAGTCACTACTTATGAAGGCTAAAAGCCACTCAAGTATAAGAGTTAATAAATTGGATAAATTGACAGTTGACTCATGATGAATACTATGAGATGATCAAGAAAACAGCGATTCTTTCCGCTTTACGTGTGGCTTGCCACACAGACTTAGGGTTCATTAATTTAACCAACTGCTTATCAGAAAATTTGGTTAACTCTTCTAGTTGAAATATTTACAAATTAGTGAAATTCAAAATTCCACCAAAACCTAAGCGGTATAAAATTATTTCAATTCTCAATTCAAACCAAAAACCGTCACCAAGTAGACTTTATCTACATGTATATCAATATTGTGATAAGTATTTTCATTCAATCCACATGTGTTTCATCCTTTTTGGGGAATCATCAATGTGGAGTAATGTTGTTCTGCCGGTCACATGATTCTAACTCCAGATTCAAGCCACTATTGACCTTCAGATCAGAACCTTTGTCGCACAACAAACCGAACAGTCATGGAGAAATCATAGAATTAAACTCTATTTATATCTATGCAAGCGGACATATTTAAGTAGACTGCCATAATATTGTTCAATGATTAAATTGAAGCTAACCTTTCATTATGCATTCAATTGACAGCCTATTATTAATTAACTTAAAGTGACCATCCTGGGTTGAAGGGGGAGGGGGCGATAAACAATGTTATGATTAATAGTTTTATGAAGAAATGGGAAAATTAAACTCTATATTTATACAAGCGAATATATTTTAATAGACTATTATAATAGTGTTTAGCTATCCATACAGATGGAACATGTACACAAATATATGTATATATATATATATATATATATATATATATATATATATATAGATATAGATATAGATATAGATATAGATATACACCTAAATAAACTAATTAATATATATATATATATATATATATATATATATATATCTGTGTGTGTAAATATATATATATATATATATATATATATATCTGTGTGTATATATATATATATATATATATATATATATATATATATATATATATATTAGTGCTGTTAATACGCTTAATATGATATTTTAATTTGTTCAGATTTCGTATATATTATTATAGAATCGTGATTTCAAAAGTAAAAAAAGTATTTGGGTGCCATTAGCTAAAATCGAAACCGAAAGCAAAACTGTAGCATTCAAAGCTGGTGACGTTACCACTGTACCACCGTGACACGCATATGAACTGATGAAAAATAAATTAACATGAATGTACACAATGTATCACGATTTTTTTTTTTTAAGTTTTGACCTCTAAAAACTATTTTAACCAGCTAAAGACCCATAAAAGAACGGTCCATAAAAAGTCCAATCATTTGAGGACCCTCGCCGCTATGCGACTTTTAGTTTCGGATGAGATAGAGTTTAAAAATGTGGAGACAGACAGACAGACAAATAGACATAGTGAGTTGTACGTATATATATATATATATATATATATATATATATATATATATATATATATATATATATATATATATATATATATATAGTAGGATTATTCATTGTATATACTCTTGCTAATATATTTGATAATACGAATATCGGCCCATATAGAGATGATGGATTAGCTATAATAAGAGACTAACAAAATCAAGGAGGGCATTTAAAAATTAAAACTTTAGCCTAAAAGTAGAAGCAGCAGCTAACATAAAAATAGCTAATTACTTAGATATGACTCTAAACCTTAATAAAAATGCCTATGCGCAATAATTAAAAGATAACGCAAGATACGTAAATCCAGTCCAACTATCCTCCATCAATTATAAAACGAATTCCTAACTCTATCGAGAGTAGACTTAGCGACGAAAATGTATTCAAGAAATCAGTCAACATCTACAACGCAGCTCTAAAAAAATAGTGGATACTATAACATCGAAATCAAATACGAACAACAGAACACCAATAGTCATAATAAGACTAAAAATAGACGAAAAATATATGATTTGCTATACGCCACCTTATAATAAAGTGGTAAAAATCTAACGCGGCGAAAAATTCATAAATCTCATAAAAAAACACTTCCCCGTAACAACTTTTTACACAAAATTGTTATAAAAACAATTTAAAACTGTCCTATAACTGTTACAAAAGCGTAAAGATGATAATTAAAGCACAGAATAATGAAATACTAAACGTAAACAACAAGAAGAAAATAACAAAATTAATAAAAAAAAATAGTGGCCAACATAACAACAACAATAACACAAAAACAAAAATATAATTACCAGAAATTGTACTGATGCAAATTCTAATGGGAATAAAAGCAATAAACAAAAAATTGCAACTGTAGAAACCAGCCACGATGTCCACTACAAAATAAATGCCTTACAAAAAACATTGCTTACCTGGTCACAATTTTTGCTAAGGAAAACCTAATAGCAAAAAATATTACGTAGGAATGACCTCCCTGGATTTTAAAAGCAGATATTACGGTCACCGAAGTACATTAAAAAAACGAAAAACGCCGAATGATAGCAGCATTAGTGAAGCACTACTAGGAGCTTAAAGAAAGTGGGCGATCACCGATAGTAGATTGAAATATATATCGGCGACGGAAATAAAGTTTACCTGTTATTCAAAGCATCTTGTTCTTAAATGAAAAAGTGAAACATATATATATATATATATATATATATATATATATATATATATATATATATATATATAAAGCTGAATGTGTGTGTGTGTGTGTGTGTGTGTGTGTGTCTGGTCACGAATAGGCTCCTATATGGTTGACTATTTTAAAAAACTGATTACATATAATGATAGAAGATGTATCGAGACACAGGAATGGGTATGTTTGATCTGGCAGAACGGTAGTTCATTAAAATTATGGGATCTGCGTTCGCGCCTGGTCCACAAAGTATGGAAATAGGCACAAACTTTAATAAAGACTTTTCATATCTATCTGCGTAAGTATATTTTGATAATTATGTTTCAGTTTGAAGAAATATGATATAATAAAATTATGGAGTGTTCGTTTGCGCCTGACCTCCATAGAATGGAAATATGTCACAAAGTTTAACAAGGTTTTTAATATAGATCCACAGAATATTGTGATAAGTGTTTCAGTGCGAACAGGTATGGTATAATAAATTATGGGGTTTATCTATTTTATTTTTACTTTCATCATATTTTGCTTTGGTTTTGATACCCCCAAATTCGAAGCTATCCCTTTACAACCCTTCTTTTCATAATCTATCATTCTTTCATAAATCAGTCCATTTTCTGTAGGCTGCTTTTAAACCCAGTCAACGACGGGTACTTTTGCTTATATACATATATATATATATATATATATATATATATATATATATATATATGTGTGTGTGTGTGTGTGTGTGTGTGTGTGTGTGTGTGTGTTTAAAAAATCAATACGAAAAATATTTGTGCTTATATCTTCATTTATTTCTTATTTAGTGACGTGAAGAAGTACAAAATATCTTATATATATGTGTGTGTGTGTGTGTGTGTGTGTGTGTGTGTGTGTGTGTGTGTGTGTGTGTGTGTGTGTGTGTGTGTGAAGAATAAAACATGTATAAATACATTTGAAGCCAAAACTGCAAAAAAACGCGAAATCTTTTAAAATAAACAGGTGTTTATTTTAAAAGAAATATATTTCGGAGTAAGACTACTTTATCAATCTTTTTTTTCTCTTCTTCCTCGACATGATGTAGTGGAAGATAGTTCGTGAAGAGTCCACGTGATATTGTTAACTGCGGGGTTTTTATGAAAACGGATAGGTGACGCGTGGTCGCGCATTTTGAAAATCTGGGTAGTTATTTTTGTGTATATCCGTTAGAAGCGTTGAGTGAAATTTGAAGAAATCATGTTTTATTCTTCAAATTTCAATGAACGCTTCTAACGGATATACACAAAAATAACTACCCATATATATATATATATATATATATATATATATATATATATATATATATATATATATATATGTGTGTATGTAGATATATATACATATGTATGTAGATATATATATATATATGTATATATATATGTATATATATATGTATACATATATATATGTATACATAGTAAATTATAAACTATATATGCGCATAAGCCTGAAGAGTCCTAGAGTGGATGAAACGCGGAATATTCAGTGTAGCTTAATCGCCATATATATTTTATAACTTACTAACTAGCTCTACCTACGTATTGAGCACTTTTGAAGTAAATACTTAAAGTTTACGCATAAATTTATACTTTCGTATATTAATTTTATGTGAGTAAATGAAGTAGTTATATGTATACACACACACACACACACACACACACATACACACACACACACACATATATATATATATATATATATATATATATATATATATATATATATATATATATATATATATATAAAAGATATTTTGTACTCCTTTACGTTACCAAATAAGAAATAAATGAAGATATAAGCACATATTTTTTCGTATTGACTTTTCAAACATACATATATAACACATACACATGCACACATCTGTCTATCTATTAATCTATCTATGTATCTCTGCATACATATATACATACTACTACTACTACTGCTACTACTGCTGCTGCTGTAAGCGCACAAAACGTTGTGTGTTCCCGGACGTTTATTTCCATATATAAGTACGTATAATACTTAATTGTAAGAACCCTGAAATGTAATCTAAACTTGCTTTAAATAGCATCGGGACATGAAAGGTCTCTTCTGTTCATCATCCAATGAATAAATAGTTTCATCATTACGCAATCTAACGATTAAACTATCTACAATACATCCGGAACTGATTCGCATATCTCTATATTTATGTAAAATTAGGCGGCGTGTGTATATGTTTATGTATTTCTACATACTAGTTTTACTCCTGAACTAATTAACCGATCATGATGAATTTTGAAATACAATTGTTATGTGTAGAGCGGTAGGTGTGTCAGAAATTTCGTGAAAATAGTGAATAATTCCACCAATCGTTAAATCCCCGAACTTAAGCAACGTTTAGCCTGGTTAGTACCAGATGGGTGACCATTTTGGAATACCGAGCGCCATATGTAGGAGGACGTAACACCCCTCTGCAAAAACTGCAAAATAATAATGTCGTCAACCAGGATGTACATGGAAATGAGGGCCTAGCCGGGTCAACTGGCTAGCTTTAGCTTACTTTTGTGAAAGAGAGCAAAGTAAGAGTGGGAGGGCAAACCTTCGTGTAAACCCAGATTTTTTTTTTTTTACTCACGTTCATCCCTAACAAGGTATATCGCCACTTGGATGTAAGGAGCTACTATTTGGGACCATGCCTAGAAAAGACTAACAAGATGTTGGTTAACATTACATTTAAACTTCTGCATATCAGTACAGTAAGGGAAGCAGGTAGTAGGAAGGGAATTCGAAAGTCTAGCTGTTTGAGGGAAGAAAGTAATAGAGTAGAAAGCTTTCTGGCATTTTTTTTTACATGGAAGTCAACACTTATCAAGGCCCGGAGGCCACTCGGGGATAGGGGTTATTGCATGTACAGTACTCAATGGGACAATGTAGTAATCGTTAGTAATGGAGATCTGATAAAGTGTCTTACTTAAGGGGGCGGTTAATCAGGAATTTGTTTAAGACATCCAAGTTGTAGTCAAGTGGGAAACAGGCAAACAGAAGAGAATTCCACAGGCGTACACTTCTAATAAAAAAGCTTTGTTCATGGAATCTAGGTTTTGATTTAGGCACAGATAAAGAGTGGGGGAAATTACTAACAGTGGTGCCAGCTAGACGGATGTTTTTCATGAAAGATTGGTGAGGGAGGGATCAGAGATTGGAGCTCAGACGAGCACTTCCCATGGAAATAATGATAAAACAAAGACAGGCTCACAACGTCCCTTCTGTCGGAGAGAGGTTGCAGGGAAGAGAAAAGGGCATCCCCCACTAGGCTATGAAGTCTATTTTGTACTTGTGTCAAGGCAGGATAGGCTGTTTTTAGCAGCTCCTGCCCAGATATGGCAGCAGCACTCCATCCCTGGACGTAGTTGGCTTTTATAAAGATAGAGAATTGCATCAGCAGTGAGATATTTACTGGAGCGGTAGAAGGATCCCACCATTTTTCCAGCGACCTTGGCAACAGATTTGATGTACATGTTCCATTTCAGATCAGGAGTAAAGGTCAATCTCAGAAGCTTGTTAAAACGTTATTATTTCGAAATTATTATTTAACATAGGAAGAGTGGGGGTGTTTTGCAACTATGCTTTATTACAACTATACTTTCGCTATTTTCTTACAACTAAATAACTTTAACCCGTTGACAAACATAAGAACAATTGTAGTAAAGCCAAGACTACTACTACTACTACTACTACTACTACTACTACTACTACTACTACTCTCTATCCGTCCCTTTTCCTTCCTTCCTTCCTTCTTTTTTTTTATTTTTGTTTACATTTCTAGATACAAGATAGTTGCGTAAGAACAGTGAATTTGTTGACACATTTACTAATCTGTTTCAATACTAGTTTTATTTTATTTTATTTATTTAGGTTTTATTCTTTTGCTTCAGGTTTTATTAATTATTATTTTTTTTAGATTTTAAGTTTCTATAACTTGGTTGAACGATTCCAATGTGGGTTTTTCATTCTTATATTTCTCATCGGTAGGTTCATGTGCGTTTTTGCTGCTAAATGACTTTCGTCTGCGTTCGATTCGTAGGAAAATCATGTTTAATTTTCGACTTTTGAGCGATTATTCAGAAAAATAGGCAACTTTACACGAATAGGGATGATTTTTTTTCCATGTTTGAGTGATCCATCCGTGATTTTTCATTTTAATACACTTTCATAGAAATGTTTCTGTTATGTCAAAAAAAATCCATTTTCTTTACGTCACAAGTGTCACGCTCATACATGAATTCCATAGCTAATATAACATACTGACCCAACGGATCACATGTAGTCTAGTGTATATATATATATATATATATATACTCCTATGAATTTGTTTTTCTTTTGTGTGTATTGATATTCATATTAAAAACCAGCTTTTTTCTATTTATTTAAAAAGAAAATACAATTTTATTATATATGGGTTGTGGGATTGCATTCACTAGCCAAAGATCTAGCTAATTTGCATATTTTTAAAAAACATTCTTTTAAACATTCATTTTAATTAATTCCCTATTTTTTTTTTTTTTGGTTTTCTTATGGGATGATCATCTTTAGTTAACTAAACTATAATAATATTCATGCAGATATTCTACATGATTTATACTTGCATAATATTTGCATAAAAGTTTACAGTAAACACAAAATTGTTTCCATATATATTTATGTATACGTATATATTTTTGTTTAATCTATAAAAGTGAATGTCTGTGAGTTTGTGTCTGTGTGTGTACATTTTCCTTCGCAATAACTCTGTCAATTTTCAGTTTACAGACTCGAAATTTGATAGACAGGGTACTGAGATTTGGGAAAATCTTTGTAATCCGAGTTCGGCCAGAAATTTGGCTGTTAAGGGGTCAAAGTTCACTGATTTGACTTTTGAGAACTCTACCAAACTCCTCCACCAATTTTTGGTCTATACACTTGAAATTTTAGATATAGGTTTCTTGGACATGGATCTAACTTTATAATATGATTTGAGCGTAAAACAATAAATGTTAAGGGGTCACAATAGGGGCCAAAGTTAAAAAATTAACCGCTTTTTTATGCTCAACATACACATCCAAACACCCGAGCAACGCCGGGCTAAAATGCTAGTATATATATGTATATATATAGTCGACACTGGAGTTGTCTCTCCAGGTATGTGGATCTGGACGAGTGATAAAGAGACCTAGGTTTGCTCAGTTATCAGGGTCTCCCTCTTGGCGTAACAGACAAAGTTTGACGGAAAGACAAGCCAATACGGTTAGAGCCAGAACAGTTGCAGGAGTTGCAGTGCTTCATCTGCAGATCAGATTTTTGTCAGGTTTACTCTGCTAGTTTTTGCCTTTCCCAATAAATACACAAAGCATAGGAGCTATTTCCCCATAGCTGATGAATGAATATATATATATATATATATATATATATATATATATATATATATATATATATATATATAGGTTCCTGGAACATGGTGAACGTGTCTGTGTATCTGTGTGTGTCTGTCTGTGTATGTACATTTTCCTACGCAATAACTCTCTCAATTTTAAGTCTACAGACTCGAAATTTGATATATAGGGTACTGAGGTTTGGGAAAATCTTTGTGATCGGTTTTCGGCTAGAATTTTGGCTGTAAAGGGGTCAAAGTTCAACGATTTTACTTTTGAAAACTCTACCAAACTCCTCCGCCCATTTTAGGTCTAAACACTTGAAATTTTAGATATAGGTTATATATATATATATATATATATATATATATATATATATATATATATATATATATATATATATATATATATATATATATATACTAGCATTTCAGCCCGGCGTTACCCAGATGTTTGGATGTGTATGTTGAGCAAAAAAAAAAAAATGTAGTAGTAGGAAAGCAGGCTCGAACCCGTACCTCGAAGGAGGAAAAGAACTGGGGGGGGGGGAAACTGACGTCTTTGCGGTTACGACCACCGCCAAACCAGAAGTGACTTATGTTTACATTAAGGCTAGACAATCGAAACGAGGGGATATCTTTCAAAGATATCGGCGAAAAAAGCGACCCCCTCCTGTTGAAACGTGTCCAGTTGACAGTGAGGATGTTTTTAGCCAATTTTTCGATATTTGTCGTAGGAAAGGTCAGACTTCAAAACGATACTGATCTTGGTCACATACGTCGCCTCTGTCGAAAGTTTTAGGCACACATGCAAACATACATACATACATACATACATACATTTATATATTGGAACCTATAATTTTTCGAACCAAACCAATTAAAAAGCTTGCCCTATTTCTGAATACCCTTTATGTAAAATTTCAAATGTTTAGACCAGAAATTGTCCGAGTAATTAGGTAGAGACCGTAGTGGTCAAATTTTTTTAACTTTGACCCCTATTATGACTCCTTAACATTTATTGTTTGGGGCTCCAATTAAGTTATTAAGTGAGATCCATGTCCAAGGAACCTATATTTAAAATTTCAAGTGTTTAGAACTAAAATGGCCGGAGGAGTTTGGTAGAGTTTTCAAAGGTAAAATTGTTGAACTTTGACCCCTTTACAGCCAAAATTCTGGCCGAAAACCGATCACAAAGATTTTCCCAAACTTCAGTACCCTGTAAATCAAATTTCCAGTCTGTAGACTTAAAATTGAGAGAGTTATTGCGAAGGGAAATGTACACACAGAGACAGACCCACACACAGATACATATACACGTTCACTTTTATAGATATACTAGCATTTCAGCCCAGCGTTGCCCAGGTGTTTGGGTGTGTATGGTGAGCAAAAAAAAAAAAAAATGTGGTAGTAGGAAGGCAGGCTCGAACCCGTACCGCGAAGAAGGAAAAGAATGGAAAAAAAACCTGACGTCTTTGCGGTTACGACCTCCGTCAAACCTGAAATGACTTATGTTAACAATTAGGCTAGACATTCGAAAGGCGAGGATAACTTTTAAAAATATCGGCGAAAAAAGCGACCACCCTCCCTGTAGAAAAGTGCCTAGTTGAAGGTGAAAATATTAATGTTTTTAGCCAATTTTTCGATATTTGTTGTATGAAAGGTCGAACTTTAAAACGATACTGATCTTGGTAAAATACGTCGCCTCTGTCGAAAGTTTTAGGCACACATGCAAACATACATACATACATACAGTTATATATTAGTAATTAAAATTTTTCAACCCAAGCCGATGAAAAAGCTGGCCTTATTTCTGAATACCCTTTATGTAAAATTTCAAATGTTTAGACCAGAAATTGTCTGAGTAATTTGGTAGAGACCTCAGAGGTAAAATTTTTTAAAACTTTGACTCCTATTATGACCCCTTAAAATGTATTGTTTTTGGCTCAAATCAGGTTATTATTAAGTTAAATCCATGTCCAAGGAACCTATATCTAAAATTTCAAGTGTTTAGACCCAAAATTGTCGGAGGAGTTTGGTAGAGTTCTCAAAAGTCAAATCGTTGAACTTTGACCCCTTAACAGCGAAATGTCTGGCCGAAAACTAATCACATAGATTTTCCCAAATATCAGTACCCTGTATATCGAATTTCGAGTCTGTAGACTAAAAATTGACAGAGTTATTGCATAGGGAAATGTACACAGACAGACACACAGACACGTTCACTTTTGTAGATATACTAGCATGGGTACTCGGCGTTGCGCGGGTGTTTGGAGATGTATGCTGAGCAAAAAAAAAAAAAAAAAAACGGTCAATTTTTTTTAATTTGATCCCTATTATGACCCCTTAAAATTTATTGTTTGGGGCTCAAATCAAGTTATTAAGTTTGATCCATGTCCAAGGAACCTATATCTAAAATTTCAAGTGTCTAGACCCAAAATTGTCGAAGGAGTCTGGCTGAGTTCTCAAAGGTTAAATCGTTAAACTTTGACCCCTTAACAGCCAAATTTCTAGGCGAAAACGGATCACATAGATGTTCCCAAATCTCAGTACCCTCTATATCAAATTTCGAGTCTGTAGACTAAAAATTGACAGAGTTATTGCGTAGGGAAATGTACACAGACACACACACATACACAGACAGACAAACACACAGACACGTTCACTTTTATAGATATACTAGCATGGGTGCCCGGCGTTGCCCGGGTATTTGGAGATGTATGTCGAGCAAAAAAAAAAAAAAGTGGTCAATTTTTAAAAATCTGACCCATATTGTGACCCTTTAAAATTTACCGTTTTGGGCTCAAATCAGGTTATTATTAAGTTAGATCCATGTCCAAGGAACCTATATCTAAAATTTCAAGTGCGTAGACCCAAAATTGTCGGAGGAGTTTGGTAGAGTTCTCAAAGATCAAATCGTTGAACTTTGACCCCTTAATCGCCAAATTTCTGGCCGAAAACCTATCACATAGATTTTCACAAATCTCAGTACCCTGTATATCAAATTTCGAGTCTGTAGACTGATAATTGACAGAGTTATTGCGTAGGAAAATGTACACACACAGACAGACACACACAGATACAGACAGACAGACAGACAGACACTTTCACTTTTATAGATATATAGATAGATAGAAGATAGATAGATAAGATATATATGTGTGTGTGTGTGTGTGTGTGTGTGTGTGTGTGTGTGTGTGTGTGCGCGCGTGTGTGTGTGTGTGTGTGTGTGTTTTATTAAAGGAACGTTTTTTTAACTCAATCGGCGATCCAAGATGTTAATATGGCGACGGTCAAATATAATATGATTGAAACAAACTTGTGTTTTTATTCATAGTTCGTTTGTCGGCGTTTTTTTCTTAATGTAGGAACACGTTTTCACTCAGTTCACAATCGAAAAAAGTAATATACCGACGGCCACATTGAATACGATTAAAACAAACTCGTGTGTATGTGTGTGTGTGTGTGTGTTTTGGTAAAATATGTTTTTTCAATTATATTTCAATCTTTTTGTATACCAATCCTTTTTGCTTAGAAGCTCAATGTATGTTAAATATAACAACAGCGCATATATAAAAGAATAACAGTATAATTACATTCCACGATCCAAATATTTATTTTTTATGCAAAACAGCTGCTCCAGCATGTTAAAATTTCAGTACATTTTTTTACGGGTCCGTTTCGTTATTCATGAAAAATAAATATTTGGATCTTGGAATGTAATCATGTTGTTATTCTAGCGGGCCGCTTTTTTTTTTTTTTTTTTTTTTTTTTTTTTTGCCTGATCATAAATTACTGTACTTTGGGGGTAATTGCGCCAACTAAAAAACAAAAAACAAAACTGCCGACACCATTCCATTTTAGTATACTTTTCAAATAGCCATACTAATAAATGCGCCGCCTAGCGTCGAGTGTTGGCAAAAGGGGTAGACAATTTCCATTCAAATGAAGTCGGGAATGACTTGAAGAAATTATCTCAACAATTACGTATGTTACTTTTTCCAACTAAATTCTTTCAGTTAGTGAGAGGGGAACCTATCGCCATATTTCCCTTAAACAGGTCAATTGAACTTATATTAAGTAGAATACTTATTATTATTATTATTATTATTATTATTATTATTATTATTATTATTATTATTATTATTTTTAATGGAGAGTAGACAATCAGTTGTGGATGCCCTGTCAGCAGCTCCCGTAACTCTCGTTTCTCTTTATTCGTCTCTCAGTCCTTGTTTAGAATGATGGATTTTTCTGACAAAGGGAGAAAAAAAGCTGTATTCTAGGTCGGCAGTATTTTTGCGTGGGCAGTTGCCTGAGGTGTTGGAATTTTTCTGTTTCTATTTCTATCCTTGTAACCATGTCACTAATAAGGGTGCTGGAGGTAAACGTTTTACTGAGCTGACGCTATTCGCCTGATAGTTAGGAACCCGAACCTTGGACTAACCACTAAGGAGGCCATCCTATCAGCAAGTGCAAAGTACTAGGGCTGTTGTATTACCTTTTGGTGAATGAATTCTGAACCATGCAGTAGCTTCTGGTGGGGCTTCTCAATGCCATATTAGTGGATAATTGTTACGGCTTTACCTTATCATAAGCTGTAAAAAAAAATCTTTCTTCACTTCTTTTTCTCCCTTACTTTCCCTCTCTGCCCTCCTCTTACCAAGTCTGTCGACCGATTCCACAAATCCTAAAACTCCATCATGAAAAGTCTCTAGAAAAAATATACAATAAAACCCAGACTCCTAACTTCCAACGTAGACCCCACTACCATGTCTCCTTCTCCAATATCAGGATTCTGCATTCCAACCTTTCAGATGGTGAAATCCAATTACAGGAGACCAAACCAGACCTATTCTACCTAAGCGAAACTAGCATTGGACCGACTATTTCTCTAGGATATTCTAATTTAACATTAAAATCTGACCCCCAAGATAGATCGCCATGGACATGGAAGATGTGCCTACATGAGAAATGGCTTTCCATGTGGTAAGGACATCTCTAGAGAAGACCTTAAGTTACCCTTATGTGCTTTCGGATTGAACTTGCTCACACTACTGCATTTATATTTGGTTTCTAGCGCCCCCCTCCCAATAATGGAGCATATCTGAGAAAATTGACCACATCCTGTCTCCTCATCCTTCGACTAACATTCACGTTTGTGAAGACTTCAATGTTCACAATGTGGAATAGTTAACCCACTCCCCACTCAAGCAAGACAGATGATGAGGGGAGGTTCTGTCATGATTTCCTCATTGCTTATAATCTAACTCAGACTGTTCACGGACCCACCCATGTGGCCGACATTGATGGTCAGTATGCAAGTCTCCTGGATCTTTTTCTCACAATTTGCCCTGAGCGATGTTCATTTTCCATTCTGTCCCCACTGGATCTTCCAACAACTTGATTGTCTCAGTTAAGATAACAAGAAAATGTAATAAGTCCTTTGGCATACCTCTCCATCGTACAGTATATCGATACTCTATGGCTGACTAGGATAGCTTTTGTACGAAGGGCGTGCAATAAGTAATGCCCTGGTCCACTTCCAGTTGTCTGATCTAGCTGAAATTTTGCATGTGCAATGATTTATATCTCTAAGGGTCATGTGGCAAATTACAGCTCTGAACTAATTGTGGTTTCCGTCAAGTTGAGGCTGCCATTTTGGAAGATTGGCGCATTACTATTCGCCAAATAGCCCAAGATGTCAAGATTAGTACAGGGTCTGTGGAAACTATCATTCATGACCATTTGTTTATGCATAAGGTGTCTGCCAGATGGATTCCCAGGTTGCTCACACCATTCCAAGGTCATGCTCACAGTTTTCTGGGACCAGGACGAAGTAGTGATAGATTTCCTGGTAAAGGGTACCACAATTTCAGGAGCCTATTATGCTTCACTTTTGAGGAAATTAAGGGAAGCTATCAAAATCAAGAGGCGGGGCAAGATCAGCAAAGGTACCCTCCTCCTGCAGGACAATGCTCTGGTCCACAACTCGTATGTCGTCAGATCAGAAGCATAAGCGTGTGGTTATAAAATCCTGCCCCATCCTCCCTACTCTCCTGACCTTGCACCCTCTTTCACCTCTTCCCAGCCATGAAGTTGTTTTTGAAAGGAAAGCGTTTCCCAGATGATGCAGCCTTGATTTCTGAAGTCACGTCATGCTTGGAGGACAAACCTGGGGTGTTCTACAAAAACGGCCTCCAGAGCTGCATCAAACGATGGGAGAAATGTATAACTCAGGGTGGTTCCTATGTAGAGAAAGACTAATAACTGTGCCAAATTTCGCTGCTCTACTGCTATGGGAAGTGGATCAGGGGTATTACTTATTGCACGCCCCTCGTACATTTATATCAGATCTACCTTTGTGTTCCATGTTTAAAAAGAATGTGTCCTCTATAGTATCAGATGGTTAATTGTAGGTATAGACCGCTTCATACCATGGTTCTCTCCAGAATGTGCTGCTGCCATTGTGCAAAGAAATAACTATTTCCATTGCTTCCAGCGTAATAGATGTACTGAGACTAAAGCCGCCTTCAGGACTGCCAGCAACCAATGTAAAAGAATAATAAAGAAGATGAGATGCCCAATCAGTAAAGTCCAAAGTAACTGAGCAGCAGCTTGGCTCCCACCAATTTTAGCAAATAACAAACAGGATCCTGAATAGAAGTGTGTGCTCTATCCCAACCATCATCAATGGATATGAGGTCATTTTGTCAGCATCGGACAAAGCCAAACTCTTTGCACAAAACATTTGTAGCTAATTCTACCCCATGTGATCAGGACCACCAATCCCTCATATTTCCTCCTGTATCTGAAAACACATTATGCAACATACAAATATCTGTGCATGATGTTGCCAAGTTAATCAAAAACCTTGATTCCAGTAAAGCAACTGGCCCTGACGGCATTTCTATTATAGTGCTGAAAAAGCTTCAACCAGAACTAGCTCCCATACTCACAAAGCTGTTTAAGCATTGTCTTAAGGAGAATTGCTTCCCAACACCCTGAAAAACTTCATCAGTATGTCCCATATTTAAAAATCCAGGTGATCGGTCATCTCTCTCTCAATATAGACCAATCAGTTTCCTGTGTGTCATGAGTAAGTTGCTGGAATCTATATTAAATAGAGGAGTAGTCAACCACCTCAGCAAAAATAACCTCCTCAATGACATGCAACATGGTTTCCGTCCTACTAGATCTACAGGAGACGTGCTAACAATTATATCTCATAGGATTAGTGAATCTCTCAATGGAGGCTTCTACAATATAACTGGAAATGTCTTCTCAATTATTAAATCATTTCTCTCTGATAGGTTCATAAGAGTAGTGATTGATGGGCAGAAATCAGAAGCTCACAGTATTAAGGCTGGATTTCCTCAGGGATTCATCCTGTGTCCAAACTCTCTTCCTAATCAATGATCTTCCAAATCACATCCTAAGATCATGCTTAGACATTTATGCTGACGGCACTACCATCTGTGGCAACACTTCAAAGGCCGTAAACGACCAAGTTCTCTCTGATTCTCTCTCATCTGATCTTAGTCACGTGGTACAATGGGGAAAGAGGTGGCTGGTTACTTTCAATGCATCTAAAACCAGGCTTCTATATCATAGGCACCGATCCCCATCTGGAATCAATCGAAATGAACTGATCTCGTCTTGGGGAGGCTCCATGTTTTGGCAAGTTTCTAGGTCTGACCTTTACTCCTGATCTGAGATGGAACACATACATCAAATGCGTTGCCAAAGCTGCTGGAAAAATGGTGGCATCATTCTACCGCACCAGTAGATATCTCACTGCTGATGCAATTCTCTACCTATATAAGAGCCAAGTACGTCGAAGGATGAAGTACTGTTGCCACATCTGGGCAGGAGCTACTAGAAGCAGCTTATTCTGCCTTGACATAGTTCAAAATAGACCATAGCCTAGTAGGGTATGCTCTTTTCTATTTCCTGCAACCTCTTTTCCACAGAAGAGACATTGTGAGCCTGTCTCTGCCTTATCAAATGTTTTTCATGGCAAATATTCGTCTGAGCTCCAATCTATTGTACCCCCCCAGCCTGGCTTCTATTAAAAACACTTATCTAGCTGAAACCACTATCAATAATTTCCCCCACTCTTTATCTGTGCCTAACCTAAACGTAGATTCCATGAACGAAGCTTCTTTCTTAGAACTGCACGCCTGTGGAACTCTGTTCCATGATCCTGCTTTCCAACAGACTACAGTATGGTCGTCTTCAAGTCCGATGTAAACAAGTTCTTGATGAGCTGTTTCTCTTAAGTAATCCAATTTACCAAATTTAAACTACTTACGATTACTACAACATTTTCCCATTGACTACTGTACACTCTTTAACCCTTATCCTTGAGTGGACTCCGGGCCTTCATAAGTGGTGACTCCTTTGTAAAAAAACAAAACAAATGTATATGCGATATCAGTTGCAAGGTTAATTAATTTGCATATTGGTTAAAAAAAACAACATTTTTATGACTATTATTTGTCATTGTTTTATTTTTATTAAATGTTTGTATTGATTTTGATCCTGACAAATCGATATGTTTAATAAATGGCTAATCAATATTTATTATTTATTTATCTCTCTTGCTGATTTTTTATTTTTATGTGACTACAAGCAGTTTAGTCCGGCTTTGCTCGGGCCCTATGTACTGTTCATAACTTTATGTGTATATGTATATATTAAAAAGTCTGCCTATGTACCATAATGCCTTTCTATATGATAGGCTGCCTTAACTACCATGGGGAAAAGTGGTAGAGATCACAGAGATTAAATTTTTTAAAACCTTTGACTCCAATTTTGACCCCTTAACATTTATTGTTTTGGGCTCAAATCAAATTAAAATGTTTGACCCACATCCAAGTAACCTGCATCTAAAATTTCAAGTGTTTAGACGCCAAATTGGCGGAGGAGTTTGGTAGAGTCTGCAAAGGTCAACTCTGTAAACTTTGACCTCTTAGCAGCCAAATTTTCGTCCAAAAACTTATTAAAAAGCTTGCTGCATGTCTGAATATTATTTATGTAAAATTTCAAATGTTTAGACCCAAAATTGGCTTAATAGTTTGCTAGAGACTGCAAAGCTAAAATCTTTTGAACTTTGACCCCTTGGAGGCCAAATTCTGAGCAAAAAAAAAAAAAAAACGATTACAAATCTTGCCCTATGTCTGAATTTACTTTATGTAAAATTTCAAATGATTAGACCAAAATTGGCTGAGTAATTTGGTAGAGACCGCAGAGGTCAAATTTTTAAAAACTTTGACCTCAATTATGACCCCTTAACATTTATTGTTTTGGGCTCAAATTTAATTATAAAGTTCAACCTATGTCCAAGTAACCTATATCTAAAATTTCAACTGTTTAGACCCAACATTGGCGGAGGAGTTTGGTGAAGTTCTCAAAGATCAAATCGTAAAACTTTCACCCTTAAACAGCCAAATTTCTGACTGAAAACCGAGTAAAAAGATTTTCCCAAATCTCAATATCCATGTCTGTAAGCTTCCCAAATCTCAATATCCATGTCTGTAGACTGCAAATTGACAGAGTTATTTGGTAGGTAAATGTACACAGACAGACAGACAAACAGACATTTTCACTTTTATAGATATATAAATTTAAAAATGTTTCATATAAGCAATGGCCTGGGCTGAACCAAGCAATTTATAAAATAAATTGTAGATAGTCTATTATAATATTTTTACTAACATGGTATAACTGTAACAAATGAAAAATTGGCTAGTTAGAACTAAAGTTTGAATTGTCAGCTCAAATGTTAGTTGTGTCTGAATTTGAAAATCTAACAAGACTTTATATGTTAGGTAGAACTCACGTTAATAAGTTAAAGGTAATAATATTCTTACTTTTCTTGCATTGTCTAGTGAAATAAATTTATAATATTAAAAAAAAATTGCTTATTTTAATGTTTTAATTTTTGTTTTTGTATCTGTCTGGTGATATTGTCTTTGTATTGGACGATATTATTAATCTTTACTTATATATAGAAGGCACTTTGTGTGTGTCGTGTGTGTGTGTGTGTGTGTGAGTTTGTTCCCCATGGACTCTGAAATGGCTGGGCCGATTTTTTGTAACATTCACTCAAATGTACTTGATGTGTCTGGAAGTGTTCTTTAGATAGATTTTGTATTGGAATGCCTCTGATAAGTATCGAAAATTGATAATCGAAAAAATCTGATTAAAGAAGGAAGTCCGATTTTAACCAAAGTTAACACCTCATACAGCCTAACATCACAAAGGCATTGAATAAGTTTTATCATTGCACAAGCAGAAAGGCCCAGTGTATAAAATCAACAGTAGGTTTCTTGATAAGACAGAGGCACGTTCGAAATAAATGTTTCTGTTTAGAGTGTAATTGGACCATAATATTTGACTTTTGTATTTTAAACTTTAATTCAAGCCATTGTTTCCAGACAACCTGAACTTATGTATACTTCCAACTGGAATTAAAACAATGCTGATTCAGGAGACGTTTGGTTGGAGATTATGCAACTCTTGCCACAATAATTTCATGTGTAGGCACCCTTAGAGGCGTTTAGCTAGTGATATTACTGTAACATTTTACTGTGTTTTTATTTTGGTGATATTACTGTGATATTTTTATATAATGTGATATTATTGTGACATTTTTACTGTGTAATTATCTGTGACATTTTTACTTTCTGTGTTTTTCATTTGTTTGCATTACTGTGACATTTCACTTTCTGTGTGTTTATCTGGTTGTATTACTGTGACATCTTACTTTCTGTGTGTTTATCTGGTTGTATTACTGTGACATTTTATTTTCTGTGTGTTTATCTGGTTGTATTACTGTGACATTTTATTTTCTGTGTGTTTATCTGGTTGTATTACTGTGACATTTTATTTTCTGTGTGTTTATCTGGTTGTATTACTGTGACATTTTATTTTCTGTGTGTTTATCTGGTTGTATTACTGTGACATCTTACTTTCTGTGTGTTTATCTGGTTGTATTACTGTGACATTTTACTTTCTGTGTGTTTATCTGGTTGTATTACTGTGACATTTTATTTTCTGTGTGTTTATCTGGTTGTATTACTGTGACATTTTATTTTCTGTGTGTTTATCTGGTTGTATTACTGTGACATTTTATTTTCTGTGTGTTTATCTGGTTGTATTACTGTGACATTTTATTTTCTGTGTGTTTATCTGGTTGTATTACTGTGACATTTTATTTTCTGTGTGTTTATCTGGTTGTATTACTGTGACATTTTATTTTCTGTGTGTTTATCTGGTTGTATTACTGTGACATTTTATTTTCTGTGTGTTTATCTGGTTGTATTACTGTGACATTTTATTTTCTGTGTGTTTATCTGGTTGTATTACTGTGACATCTTACTTTCTGTGTGTTTATCTGGTTGTATTACTGTGACATTTTACTTTCTGTGTGTTTATCTGGTTGTATTACTGTGACATTTTATTTTCTGTGTGTTTATCTGGTTGTATTACTGTGACATTTTATTTTCTGTGTGTTTATCTGGTTGTATTACTGTGACATTTTATTTTCTGTGTTTTTCATTTTGTTATATTACTACACTATTTTTACATAATCTGGTTTTATATTGTGATATTACTGTGACATTTCTACTTATTGTGTGTTTATCTGGTAGATATTTTAGTTAGATTTTTAATTACTGTGTTTGAAGCTGTTGATATTGTAATGGAGCGTGGCTGCGTGACTGCAAATACCGAGCTGTATGCGAAGAAAAAAGCTATAAAAAGAAGACAATCATGTTAGAGACATAAATATAAGTTATGTATGGCAGAAGAATGAGGAAATAAATATCGTTGTTTAAAAAAGTTAGCAGCTTTTCTAAGTAAAAGTTAATTATAGCATGCTTACAAAACTGAAAGTTAATTTGAGCAGTCTTTAATGTTTAAGTTAGTTCTAGCAGCTTTTCAAACTAAAAGTTAGTTCTAGGCGCCTTTAAAAGTGAATGTTTGTTTATGAAGCCTTTCAAAGTGTAAAGTTAGTTCTAGCAGTTTATCAATGTGAAAGTAAATTCTAGCAGCTTGTAAAATTGAAAGTTAGTTTGAGCACCTATTCAAAGGGGAAGTTATTTTTTGCAGATTTCTAGAGTTAAAGTTATTTTGCAGCTGTTTAAAGTGAAAGTTATTTTTAGTAGTTTTTAAAAGTGGAAGTTAGTTCTAGCAGCTTTTCAAAATAAAAAGTAATTTCTAGCAGCTTATCAAAGTGTAAGTGAATGTAAGCAATTTATCAAAGTAAGGTTAGTACATGCAGCTTATCAGAGTAGAAAGGTAATTCTAGCAATTTATCAATATTAAAGTTAATTCTAGCAGTTTTTGAAAATAAAAGTTAGCTTATCAAAGTGAAAGTTATTTCTAGCAGCTTATTAAAGTGAAAGTTATTTCTAGCAGCTTATTAAAGTGAAAGTTAGTTCTAGCAGCTTATCAAAGTGAAAGTTTGTTCTAGCAGCTTATCAAAGTGAAAGTTATTTCTAGCAGCTGTTCAAAGTGAAAGATATTTTAAGCAGTTTTTAAAAGTAAAATATAGTTATAGCCGCTTTCCAAAGTAGTTTATCAAAGTGGAGTTAGTACTAGCAGCTTTTCAAAGTTGAAAGATAATTCTAGAAACCTATCAACATGAAAGTTAATTCTAACAGCTTTGTAAAATAAAAGTTATTTCTAGCAACTTATCAAAGTGAAAGTATATTCTAGCAGCTTATCAAAGTGAAGGTTAATTCCAGCAGCTTTTCAAAGTGAAAGTTATTTTTAGCTGTTTACAGTCAAAGTTATTGCTTACAGTATGTAAAAGTTAAAGTAAGTTCTAGCAGTTTTTTAAAGTAAAAATTAGTTCTAGTAGCTTTTGAAAGTGACAGTTAATTCTACCAGCTTTTCAATGTGAAAGTTAGTTGTAGCAGTTTTTAACATTGAAAATTTCGTTTTAGTTCAAGCAGTTTTCAAAGTGAAAGTTAATTCTAGCAGCATTTCGAAGTAAGAGTTAATTATAGCAGCTTTTCAAAGTGAAAGTTAATTATAGCAATTTTTCAAAGAAAAAGTTAATTCTAGCAGCTTTTTAAAGTGAGAGGTATTTATAACACACTTTTCAAACTGAAAATTAATTCTAGCAGTTTTTAAAGTGAAAGTTAAATCTAGCAGCTTTTTAATATAAAAGTTAGTTCTAGAATCTTTTTAAAGTAAAAGTTAGTTGTAGCAGTTTATCAAACTGAAAATTAGTTCTAGCCACCTGCAAAAGTGAATGTTTGTTTTAGTAGTTTTTCAATATGAAAGGTAGTTCTAGCTACTTTTCAAAATGAATGTCGGTTCCAGCAGCTTTTCAAGGTTAAATTTAGTCCTAGCAGCTTATAAAAGTCAAAGTTAGTTCTAACCACTTATCAATGTGAAAGTTTATTCTAGCAGTTTGTCAAATTGAAAGTAAATTCTAGCAGCTTATCCAAGTAAAAGTTAATTTTAGCAGCTTTTCAAAGGGAAGGTTATCTCTATCAGCCTTTTAAAGTTAAAGTTATTTTGCAGTTTTAAAAGTTAAAGTTATTTTGCAGTTTAAACTGAAAGCCTTTTTTTTTGCATTTATTAAAAGTGACTGTTTGTTCTAACAGCTTTTTCAAATCAAAGCCATTTCTAGCAGCTTATCAAAATGAAAGTTATTCTAGCAGTTTATCTAAGTAAAGTTAGTAATAGCGGATTATCAAAGTAGGAAGTTAATTCTATCCACTTATTAACGTTAAAGTTAATTCTAGCAGCATATCAAAGTGAAGGTATATTCTAGAGCTTATTAAAGTGAAAATTCGTTTTAGCAGCTTTTCAAAGTGAAAGTTAGGTCTAACAGCTTTTGAAAAGGAAATATCTTTCTAGCAGCTTTTGAAAAGGAAACATCTTTCTAGCTGCTTTTGAAAAGGAAACATCTTTCTAGCAGCTTTTGAAAAGGAAACATCTTTCTAGCAGCTTTTGAAAAGGAAACATCTTTCTAGCAGCTTTTGAAAAGGAAACATCTTTCTAGCAGCTTTTGAAAAGGAAATATCTTTCTAGCAGCTTTTAAATTGAAAGTTATTTAGTAACTGTTTAAAGTGAAAGTCACTTTTAGCAGTTTTTAAAATCGAAAGTTTTTTCTAGCAGCTTTTAAAATTAAAAGTTAGTCTCAACAGCTGTTAAAAGTAAAAGTTAGTTTGTGTAACTTTTCAAAATGAAAGTTATTTCTAGCAGCTTATCAAACTGAAAGTGAATTGTAGCAGTTTATCAAAGTGGAGTTAATACTAGCAGCTTTTCAAAGTAGAAAGTTTATTCTTGCAACTTATCAACGTGAATATTATTTATAGCTGCTTTGAAAAGTGAAAGTTATTTCTAGCAGCTTCTCAAGGTGAAGCTTAATTCCAGCACTTTCAAAGTGTAAATCAGCTCTAGCAGCGTTCAAAGTAAAGTTCATTTTAGCAGCTTATTTAAGTGAAAGTTATTTCTAGCAGCTTATTATTATTCTAGCAGTATGTAATAGTGAAAGTAAATACTAGCAGCTTTTTAAAGTAATAGGTAATTTTAGCAGCTTTTGAAAGTTACAATTAGTTGTAACAGCTTTTCAATGTGAAAGTTAGTTCTAGCAGTTTATCAAATTGAAATTAGTTGTAGCAGCTTTTACAGTTGAAAATTTCGTTTTAACAGACTTTTTAAGTAGAAGTTAGTTCAAGCAGCTTTTGAAAATGAAAGTTAGTTCTAGCAGCTTATCAAAGTGAAAGTTAGTTCTAGCAGCTTATTAAAGTGAAAGTTAGTTCTAGCAGCTTATTAAAGTGAAAGTTAGTTCTAGCAGCTTATTAAAGTGAAAGTTAGTTCTAGCAGCTTATCAAAGTGAAAGTTAGTTCTAGCAGCTTATTAAAGTGAAAGTTAGTTCTAGCAGCTTATTAAAGTGAAAGTTAGTTCTAGCAGCTTATTAAAGTGAAAGTTAGTTCTAGCAGCTTATTAAAGTGAAAGTTAGTTCTAGCAGCTTATTAAAGTGAAGGTTAGTTCTAGCAGCTTATCAAAGTGAAAGTTGGTTCTAGCAGCTTATTAAAGTGAAAGTTAGTTCTAGCAGCTTATTAAAGTGAAAGTTAGTTCTAGCAGCTTATTAAAGTGAAAGTTAGTTCTAGCAGCTTATTAAAGTGAAAGTTAGTTCTAGCAGTTTATCAAATTGAAATTAGTTGTAGCAGCTGTTACAGTTAAAAATTTCGTTTTAACAGACATTTTAAGTAGAAGTTAGTTTAAGCAGCTTTTGAAAATGAAAGTTGGTTCTAGCAGCTTATTAAAATGAAAGTTAGTTCTAGCAACTTATTAAAGTGAAAATTGGTTCTAGCAGCTTATTAAAGTGAAAGTTAGTTCTTGCAGCTTATAAAAGTGAAAGTTAGTTCTAGCAGCTTATCAAAGTGAAAGTTAGTTCTAGCAGCTTATTAAAATTAAAGTGAAAGTTAGTTCTAACAGCTTATTAAAGTGAAAGTTTGTTCTAGGAGCTTTTAACAGTGAAAGTTAGTTTTAGTAGCTTTTGAAAGTGAAATTTAGTTTTAGCAGTCTTTCAAAGTAAAAGATAATTCTAGTAGCTTGTCAAAGTGAATGTTAATTATAGCGCACTTTGAAAGCGAAAGTTAATTCTCACTGCTTTTCAAAGTAAAAGTAAATTTTAGCAGATGTTTAGAGTAAAAGTTAGTTCTAGCAGTTTTTCAAATTTAAGATAGTTCTAGCCATTTTTCAAACAAAAGTTAGTTTTAGCAATTTTTCAATTGAAGGTTAATTCCGGCAGCTTTTCAAAGTGAAAGTTATTTTTTGCTTACAGTATGTAAAAGTTAAAGTAAGTTCTAGCAGTTTTTTTAAAGTAAAAGTTAGATCTAGTAGCTTGTGTTAGTTCTGGCAGCTAATGAAATAAAAGTTAAAAGTTAATTCTATCAGCTTATCAAACTGAAAGTTACTTCTAGCCGACTTTAAAAATGAATGTTTGTTTTTGAAGCCTTTCAAAGTGTAAAGTTAGTTTTAGCAGTTTTTTAAAATGAAAGTTAATTCTAACAGCTTATCAAAGTGAAATTTAATGTTAGCACAAGGGAAAGGGTTTTTCTAGCAGCTTTTTAAAGTTAAAGTGATTTTTAGTATTTTTTATAAATGTGTATTAGTTCTAGCAACTTTTCAAAATGAAAGTAATCTCTAGCTGCTTATCAGTGAAAGTGAAGTCTAGCAAATTTTCAAAGTGAAAGTGAAGTCTAGCAAATTTTCAAAGTGAAAGTTAATTCTAGCAGCTTTATAAAAGTGAAGTGAGTACTAACAGCTTATCAATTTATGAAGTTTATTCTAACAACTTTTGAAAGTGAAGTCTAGCAGCTTTATAAAAGTGAAGTGAGTACTAACAGCTTATCAATTTATGAAGTTTATTCTAACAACTTTTGAAAGTGAAGTCTAGCAGTTTATAAAAGTGAAGTGAGTACTAACAGCTTATCAATTTATGAAGTTTATTCTAACAACTTATCAAAGTGAAAGTGAAGTCTAGCAGTTTATTAAAGTGAAGTTAGTAAGACCAGCTTACCATTTTATGAAGTTTATTCTAACAACTTTTGAAACTGAAAGTGAAGTCTAGCAGTTTATTGACCTGAAGTTAGTATTAACAGCTTATCAATTTATGAAGTTTATTCTAACAACTTATCAAAGTGAAAGTGAAGTCTAGCAGCTTTGGAAAGTGAAAGTTATTTTTAGCAGCTTATCAAAGTGGAAGTTTATTCTAGCAAAAACGGTGATGGAGGTAGATTGGAATGTTCTCCGGAAAGATCCACAATCAATGACAAGAACGGCACTGCACTGGACCTCAGATTGCAAAAGGAAGAGAGGAAGGCCGAGAGCAACTTGGAGAAGAACGATGGAAAGGGAGAGGAAAGCTTTACAACATTCTTAAGGTTCACTAGCTAGGCTGACTCGGCATAGGCGGAGGTGGTGGGGATTTGTTGCTACCCAACACACTACTGTGTGTAATGGTTGATGATTTATTAAAGTAAAAGTTATCTAACAGCTATCCAAGGTGAAAGTTGTTTCTAGCAGTATTTTAAAGTGAAAGTTAGTCCTATCAGCTTTTCAAAGTAAAACTTTGGTCTAACATCTTTTCTAATTAAAAGTTAGTTAGTTGTAGCAGCCTTTAAAAGTGAAAGTTAGTTTTAGCATCTTTTAAATATGAACATTTCTTTCTAGCAGATTTTTAAAGTGAACATATTGGAAGCTTTTGAAAGTGAAAGTTAGTTCTAGCATATTATCAAAGTTAAAGTTAGTTCTAGCAGCTTTTCGAAGTGAAATTTAATTTAAACAACTTTTCAAATTGAAACTTAATTCTAATATCTTTATAAAGTAAAAGTTCGTTCTAGCAGCTTTTCAAAGTGAAAGTTAGTTCTTGCAGTTTATCAAAGTGAAAGTTAGTTTTAGAAGCTTTTCAAATGGAAAGATAGTTCTAGCTACTTTTCAAATGGGGAAGTTATTTCTAGCAGTATTTGAAAGTGAAAGTTATCTAGCAGCTGTTAAAAGTGAAAGTTTATTCCAGCAGCTTTTCAAAGTAAAAGTTGATTCTATCAGCTATTCGAAGTAAAAGTTAGTTCTAGTAGCTTTTGAAAAGGAAAAATTAGTTCTAGCAGCTTTTGAAAAGGAAAATTAGTTTCAGCAGTTTTTTAATGTGGAAGTTAATTCTAGCAGCCTTTCAAACTTGATAGTTAGTTCTAACAGATTTTACAAGTTCTAGGAGCTTTTCAAAGTGAAAATTAGTTCTCACAGCTTATGAAAGTGAAAGTTTATTCCAGCAGCTTTTCAAAGTGGAAGTTAATTATAGCATGCTTTTCAAATAGAAAGTTAATTCTGGCAGCTTATCAAAGTGAAAGCTAGTCCTAGCAGCTTTCACAGTATGAAAGTTTATTCTAGCAGCTTCTCAAGGCGAAAGATAGTTCTAACAGCTTTACAAAGGGAAAGTTATTTCTAGCAGCTTTTCAAAGTAAAAATTTGTTCTAGGAGCTTTTCAAAGTGAAAATTAGTTCTAGCAGCTTTAGAAATCGAAAGTTAATTATAGGGCGTTTTTCAAATTTAAAGTTAATTCTAGCAGCTTTTAAAGTGAAAGTTTATTATAGCACACTTTTGAAAATGAAAGTTAGTTCTAGCAGTTTTTAAAGGGAAAGTTTGTTCTAGCTGTTTTTCAAAATGAAAGATAATTCTAGCAGTTTATTAAAGTGAAAGTAAGTTCTAGCAGCTTTTAAAGTAAAAGTTTATTATAGCACACTTTTCAAAATGAAAGTTAGTTCTAGCAGTTTTTAAAGGGAAAGTTTGTTCTAGCTGTTTTTCAAAATGAAAGATAATTCTAGCAGTTTATTAAAGTGAAAGTAAGTTCTAGCAGCTTTTAAAGTAAAAGTTTATTATAGCACACTTTTCAAAATGAAAGTTAGTTCTAGCAGTTTTTAAAGGGAAAGTTTGTTCTAGCTGTTTTTCAAAATGAAAGATAATTCTAGCAGTTTATTAAAGTGAAAGTAAGTTCTAGCAGCTTTTAAAGTAAAAGTTTATTATAGCACACTTTTCAAAATGAAAGTTAGTTCTAGCAGTTTTTAAAGGGAAAGTTTGTTCTAGCTGTTTTTCAAAATGAAAGATAATTCTAGCAGTTTATTAAAGTGAAAGTTCTAGCATTCTTTAAAAGTGAAAGTTAGTTTAAGCAGTGTTTTAATGTGAAAGTTAATTCCAGTAGCTTTTCAAACTGAAAGCTAGTTTTAGCAGTCTTTAAAAGTTAAAGTTAATTTTACAGTATTTGAAAGTATAAAATAGTTTTGGCAACTCATCAAAGTGAAAGTTTTTCTAGCAGCTTTTCAATGTGAAAGTTAGTTCTAACAGATTTTCAAAATGAAACTTACTTCTAGCAGCTTTTAAAAGTGGAAGTGAATTCTAGCAGCTCATCAAATTGAAAGTTTTTAGCAGCTTTTCAAATTGAAAATTTCTTCTACAAGCTATTCAAACTGAAATTTATTTGGAGCAGTTTTTAAAGTTAAAGTTAGTTCTAGCAGTTTTTTTAAATGTTATTTTATCAGCTATTTAAAGTAAAACTTATTTCTAGCAGCTTTTGAAAGTGAAAGTTAGTTATAGCAGCTTTTTAATGTGAAAATTAGTTATAGTAGCTTTTTAATGTGAAAGTTGGTTTAGGCAGCTTTTCAAACTGAATGTTTGGTCTGGCAGTCTTTAAAAGTGAAAGTTAGTTAGGATTTGAAAAATGTCAGACGATTGATCAAGCCCCAGTTCATTGGGCAACAGAGAGATTAGCGGTAAAAGCTAATTGGCAATTGCTGAGCTGGATATAGCCCAATATAACAGCAAACACTTTGTGATGATCACCGATTGCGGTTCAATACATTTTACCATTTAGCGGCCGTTGTCATGGCAGGACTCTGGAAACATCATTCAACATCTTAAATCAGTATCATTTGAGTATTCGTTGTCAGTAAGCAGGAACTGTTTACTGACAACGATATTGTGTTTGCTGATGAGGAATTCACCAGCTGGGGAGTATATCTGTGGTTTCAGTGTGTCAAGATGTCAGCAAGCAATGGCATCAGAGAATGGTGCCATCACAGTATTAAATGGATTCCATCAGGAAGACGTGCTCTGTTCAGAAAGAAGTATATTGGTACAACGTCATGCCCAATGACAATATATCATCATTGACTGCACCTGCCAATGGAATCTGCAAGTATGAGGTTAGGATAAAGAAGGATATCGAGCCAGTGTCAATATCACCAACCTCTGCACAAAACTGGTACCGTCTGGGCAACCCTGTAAGGGTCGAGCCACTTTGTTGTCGATGCACGTTTAAGTTCCAAGAAGAAATAGTGACAGAGGTGATAAGCCCACAAGCCATTATTGTTGACGGCGTTCCAAACCATCTGAAGGACATGCAACTCCGGACAAAAGTCATCCCATCTGGGAGAGCAGATGATGAGACATCAGATGACATTGTCTGTCAGCCCGACAACACAAAATGGAGAAACCCCAGAACTATCCTTGCGACAAAGCACACATCGGAGATCACCAAATGTGAGCTTGTCTGCCCTCTGATCAGTGTACAAGAGGGAGTGTAAGCAATGTGTGACGAGACAAACGTCATAGCGGCGGACACATAAATGTCACTGCATGTGCATGACTGGATCAAAAGTGAGGCGCATACTCATTTGCATAAGTCTGGGCCTCGGGGGTATAATACACAGTGAAATTCCGAGTGTAGAAAGTCTTGGTTTCTGAGTCAGGTAGATCCCCGCATGTCGTCCATTTCAGTGTCAACTGCCGTCGCAGAAGAAGTAAAGGAGGAAAAAGTGAAATGGAAAAAAATCAACACAGATTTATATTTCATATCAAGATGTAAAAACTTTTACAAGCAATGCATTTATAAGCTCGGTAACAAATGGAATGGAGTTATAGAGAGCAAAGGTTGTTATTGTTATGAATGAAGATTTTCAAAAGCACGCATTTTCAAATCGGTAAAAACTTTTGCACCAATCTAATATCATATCAAGTATAACATGTATCGTAATTGTAAATTGCCTAAATTTTTTATTTGATCTTCAAGGTTTTATTCGAAGTAAAAATATCTTAAGGATTACTGAATGAACTTTTTTGTTGCATATATGCATGTATATATTACGCCTGTGGGAATTTCATAACCATATTTTTCGTCATATTTGAAGGCTCTTGAGACTGGATAAAAGAGGATCGCTCCACTATGATCAGGAGAGAATTATTATGGCAGCCCCAAATTAAGGCTTGATGACCAGTGCTTTTAAGAAGATGAGTGGTCGCAGCAATAAAAACAAGTGCAAGTTCTGCCACACAGAGGTAGAAAGTTTGAGCCACCTGACATCCAGCTATAAGATTCAGCTGAAGGATGGCTACTACACAATGCGGCGCAGTGGAATGTGTAAATGTCTCCACTGGACCAGCTGTAAAAAATTGAATATCGAATGCATTAGCAAGTCCTGGGAACATGTTTACCAGAAAGAACAGTTGGAAATAAGTCATACACCATCCACGATGACTATGCAATTTCTACCGCTATGTACCTTAAAAACAGAGCTATCAAACTTGACATAGTGATGTGAGACAAGAAGGAGAAAGAAGCAACCTTAGTAGAAGTCAGTGTCCCCAATGATGCTGGGTTAAAGAGAGCTGAGAGGGAAAACTGTAGTCCCAGTAGCAAAGGAGACAAAGAATAGAAAAGGACTTCAACTTGTTTGTTGCTGTTGTTGCCGTACGACGACATTTACTTCCTCATTTTCTCGTTATCGCTGTGACGTCCCTCACGTGATCATCTTCTCGAACGTCATTCACGCCTCTCACGAGATCTCGAACGTTATTTTCGTCTCTAACGTGATCCCCTTTTAAAAGTCTTTTTTTCCGCCTACCGGTGATGTCAGTTCGCATGCATTTGCATGCGCGCGTCCGCGCTATGATACACATTTATTTCTTCTTTTTCTTCATTCTTATTCTTTCTTTCATTTTTCCCCCATTTATTTATTCCTTTTTTTTCAGTTTAATCTTTTTTTTTCATTTTTTTTCCTTTCTCGTAAGAGCGCTAAATTCTCGACGTAGTAGTGTGTCAATCTAATTCAAGTTTCATTGGTCCCTACATTTTTACATCGTTGAGAGTTGTAAATGGTTCACGGATTCTTAACGTCAGATTAGAACATGTTATATTGTACCGCCACGCCACCACCATTTTACATACGTTAGGTCTTCAACAGTCGCTTATGTACCGCTTTTTTTCTTTGTTTTTATCTCCATTTTAGCTCCCCCCACCTCGAAATACACACACACACACACACACACACACACACACACACACACACACACACACACACACACATTACAATAAATAGATAAAGCGGCATTTAACGTTGAGTAAAATATTCTAAAAATGCTTCCATAATTAATCATATCAAGTCAAGCAAAAAAAAAAAAAAAAGAAAGAAAAGAAAAGAGCAGAAATAAAATAATTGGTGGCATCAAATTTACACTTGACCGTAACACACGGCGCCATTTTGAACGGACACTTATGCAAATTGAACCTTGACTCAAAGACTGTGAAAACAATTAACCCAATGAATGGACAATTAATCAGAAAACGATCAATGCCACAACGAAAGATAGCAACCGATTTGGGACATCCCCGCTGCTCGCTTTTAACGAGAAGAGCAAATACCTTGTCAAAAAGGATATAAATAATTTGTAAGGACAATTTTGTGCTTGGTCTTCAATCAAAACAATCTCTCTCTCTCCCTCTCTCTCTCTCTCTCTCTCTCTCTCTCACACACACACACACACACACACACACACACACACACACACACACACAAAGTTTTATTCATACAAACATAGGGCTACATATCGAGATATGTTTCAACAGCAACTCTCTACGTTTTGATATTGTCGATATTTTCAATATTTCCTCAATTTGAAAGCGTAAAGAGAACAGCCATTATTTTTCGATCGGGAGAAACCGAGCTTGTCAGAGTAGAGTCGCTGTTGAAATATGTCACGATGTGTGTAGCCGTTTGTATAAAACTTCTATTATATATAAAAATCGCTTCATCATTAAGTACTATTATATAAATACGGTAAGGATTCTTTGGATTTTAACCTGTGGATACAAACCTTACCTGTATTACTCTCTCTCTCTCTCTCTCTCTCTTTCTCTCTCTCTCTTTCTATTTCTCTCTCTCTCTCTCTCTTGTGACCTGTTGAATCACCTATTGAGCGGGTTAGATTATTCGAATCAGGAAAAATGAGATTGCAAATCAAGTTAAATAATAAATAAAAATAAATAAAATGACAAAATACTTATTCAGTTAAGTAGAAGAGTAATTTATCTTGCCTTTGGTAACAGTTATTTGTGTTTATAATTTTTGTTTTGTTTGCTATTGTACAACAATTATTTAAAGTGAATGAAAAATGTGAAAATTCCCAAACGGAAAATTATATTTGATTTTTTTAAAATAGCTATCAAAGCAAAAAAAAACAAAAAACAAAAAAAAAACGTAGAAAATTAATGTTACCAAGGGCAAGCTAGATAATTACTCTTTTACCTATCTTGAAAGGTATATTTGTGTGTGTGTGTGTGTGTGTGTTTGACTCATTTTTTTGTTCTAACTCGACAGCTTTTACACAATATTCATTTAAAAGAAAAGAACACTTTAAAATAAGTTATGTAAAACAAGAAACTTATGCATGGAGATAAAAGAGTAACTTGGCTTGCCTTTGGTAACATTTATTTGTTGCGTATTTTTTCTTTGTTAACAATTCTGCAAAAATGTTTATGTTAGAACTGTTATTACAAAGATAAATTTTTTTTTTACTAAATAGAAATATACGTCTCTATTATAATATAAAAGGAACTGTGTGTGTGTGTGTGTGTGTGTGTGTGTGTTCGTTCACTATGGACTCGAAAACGACTTGACCGATTTTTATGAAATTTAACACGAAGATACTTTATGTACATGATAGTGTGCTTAGACAAGTTTTGTATCAAAATGTCTTCGATAAGTATCGATAATCGATAATTGAAATAATTCGATAATTGAAATAATTCGATAATCGATAATTGAAATAATTCGATGAAAGAAGGAACAGGCGATTTTGACCAAAGTTCACACTTCTATACAACCTAATATCATAACTGCATTTGAGAAGATTTGTCACCGCACAACACAAGCAGTAAGACCAGGCATATAAAATTAACTCTAGATTCTTTTATAAGACAAAGGCGCGTTCGAAATGAATTTTTCTGTTTAGAGCACAATTGAAGCATGGTAGTAACTTTAAACTTTAATTGAACCCATTATATATGAAAATAATTTTATAAAATTAACAGTAGGTTCTCTACAGTGCAATGTAGACTACAATATATTGTGAACAAAGTCACTGCAAGAGGCGTGTGAAGCTTTCTCCAAGTGCACCGCGATGGGTCCCGTACTAGAGCAAGTAACCAACCAATTTGATTGAAAAATGGGCGATTTCATCGATTTGGATGAGAATAAAAATATGGGAGTGTGAAACATTCGTTGATCATCATTCAATCCGGGGCAACGTTGGGTCTCCCTGCTAATACATAAATAAATCAGAGATATTTTTAAATTAATGCATTTTTTCTTTCTTTTTCTCCTCATTTGTTTTAAGTTTGAAAAATTATCAATTTCCTCACGTTTGCGAATTTCTCGCGTTAAGTTTGATAACAACACATTGATATTTTTTTTGTTGTTTTCTTGAAATCAAATATGCAATGGTGTAAAATAAAACTTTTAAAATTCTTGCTTAAATGAATAATTTAATAACAAATTAAATCAACCAGAATGCATTTTCATTTCTTCGTAAACAATTCAGCCATTTGATTTAGTACTTGTCAGGATAGACTCGACAGATCGATTAAAAAAAAAACTGTGGTTTTAAGTAAAAAACAAAAGTATTTACGTATCCTGTTGGAAATAGTAATATATCTAAAAATTACGAAAACTTATTGAGTAGAAAATTATTTATAGTTAAAAGTAATTTTTTAAAATAGCTATCAAAGCAAAAAAAAAAAAGAAAAAAAAAACGTAGAAAATTAATGTTCGAGATGTTAACACCTTGAGGATTGTGAATACAGGGGGCATACTTATCTCCACTTTTCGCCACTTTAATGGCTGGCGGACTGTTTTAGACCATAGCGATAGACTATTTTTTTTTTTTACTAAAAACACAATAACAGTTGTTCTACTTGATGAATTTTCGTCATATTTTGATATATTACTATTTTCGACATGATAATTAAGGAAGTACTGCTGTTTTTGCTTAAAAGCAAATATTTAAAAATTATATCTGTTGACTCTATCTTAACACGCTCTTATTCCTTTGCTACGAGTTGAAAAATAAAAGAAGGAATTTGCTTTATGACCCTTCGAATTTTTAAAGAAGTTTGGAATCAAGAATGTCATTCCTATTCTACGGATTAAAATAATATTACCTGAGCAAAGAGTAAACAACATACTAAAACCTACCGAATAAATGTAACATTGCCATTTTTTTTGCCATTTATTGGCATTTTATTCTATCAGTATTTTGTTTATTTTTCGATTTTTGATCGATTATCGAGGCTCTCCAAATAAACATCTAATGTCAACCATATTTTCTTGTTCTAACTTAACACTTGGCACTTCTTCTCGCGTTTCAAAGTAAATAAACGCGTTAAAAGAAGTTAAAATACAAAAGAACTTATCCAGGTAGGAAGAAGAGTAAATTATCATGCCTTTGGTAACATTTATTTGTTGTTGTTTTTTTTTTGTAACATTTATTTGTTTTTTTTTTTTGTAATATTTATTTGTTTTTTGTTTGTTTATTTCTTTTGTATTTTTACTACTTTTTGGTTTTCTTGAATTCACTGCAAAAAACTCATTTAAAAATCTTAAACAATAAAGATTTTATAGAAACAAAATGGAAAATTTAAAAAGATTGTAAATTAAAAAGCCTCGCTGTCACACACACACACACACACACACACACACACACACACACACACACACACACATATATATATATGTGTGTGTGTGTGTGTGTATATATATATGTGTGTGTGTGTATGTTGTTTATTTTGTTTTTGTTTGCAATATTTTTTTAATGATTCCATTTATTTATACGAACGTGGATTTTTACCTAAATGCGAGTTGGGAATAATTTTCCCTTTGGCCAATTTGGTGCCCCCAATTGGGGAGCGGCATATGTATTGTTTTTAAATTATGATTATCCATTGACACGTGTTTCGTCACCGACGAAAAATTACGTTATGAAAATATATGGCAATTAAGCTACCCTGAATTTTCCCTTACAAGAGTGAAACCCGGAAGAGTCTGTGTAGCTTGATTACCATCTTTTTATAACTTCTATACAGCTGTACTCTCCTATTGAGCACTGTTGAAGTAAATACTGAACATTGATGTATAAAATAGTATATCTCCTCCTCACATTTCATGCGTAGTCATGAAATAATAATAATAATAATAATAATAATAATAATAATAATAAAGTTCGTAAAAGCTGTCTTTAATGGGAGAGCTCAATGCGTAGCAGAGCAAAAATAAAACTTCAAAAACACAAAACAAACTTAGCAGTATATATATATATATATATATATATATATATATATATATATATATATATATATATATGTATGTATGTATGTATATATATATGTGTGTGTGTGCGTGTTTTAAAATATAATTCCCCACACACACACACATATAATATATATATATTATTATTATATTAAAATATATATATATATATATGTAAAGAAAATCTCCTCTTACCTTAAACCTAGGCTAAAACCAAGGATACAACTTAGCAAAAACCAAGAAGTCATGTTCCGTGAGTATTTTCTCTCTCTCTAATAGTTTTTTGACCTAAAAGCTACCCAGCATTTTCGACTGCTTAAAAAGCAGACGTTTATTGGCTAGTGGCTAGTCACCCACTCCGAAATAAAAAGAAAGAAAAGAAGAAAAAGAAAACCCACATTTGTGAAAAACCCGCTTTTTCAAACACTCCTCTTGATATCTGATATACAAAAAACACTCGCACCGCAATTCGTTGTTTTTACATCGTTTTTCTGTCCAACCAATCGATCGGATATAAATCGTTTTTTAAATGACAAAAGATGATAAGTGACGCTGACGCTATCTACCAACGAAATTTTACAACGGGTGAAATATGGGGAAGGGAGAGGGAGGGTTATAGGATCTTTGCAGGAACATTGAAAAAAAGTCCGTAAAAACTGGAGCTTTCGCACTCCCATGGAGTAACGTCTTGTTCGGCCATAAAAAGTTATCATTCTTCAAGTATAGTGTTTCCTAACTTTTTTATTTACCTTCCTGGATCCCTTCCAATAATAATGATGTCACAAGGAATCCCTACATAAGAAAGCATTTTACAATCTTAGTTATTCATTTCGCATTCAATATCGTTCTTTTGGCACTTCTGCATTACACGAACGGCGCCATTGCTTGGGAACGATAACTCCAAATTTTTCTTGGTCAAAAATAACACGAAGAAAAAAAAAAAAAATTTTTTCCGAATACAAAAATATTTGAAAACCAAAACATTTATTGTATAAAAATGTATATCAATATATTATTGTAAAACATTTATTGAAAATATAATTTTAATAAAATAATTTTTGAATTAAAGCAACATTTGATTTATTTTTCCGAAACATTTTTGGAATTAAAGTAAAATTGTCACTGTAACAAAATATCGTTTTAATATTATTTTATTTTATTTTATTTATTTATTGTGGCAATTTTTAAAGGGTCAACAATACATTAGTTTTAATTTTTAAATTAATAAACAATTTGAATGCAGAGAAGCACCACCTGGCGACAGTTTAGTGAAACGCAAAATAAATAAATAAATAAATATCGCCGTCCGTGTAATGCAGATGTGTCGTTCTTTTTATTAAAAAAAAAACGGCAGTTTTTTTTTTGTTTTTTTTTAGATGGGGATTGGTGATAATTTGTACTGGATTATTTTTTGTAAATTTTAAAACATATACTAATTTAGACATGACATGTAAGTATGTAATAATGTTTTCACCAATCTACACAAGAACCTGGCTCCTTTTTCGAGTTTATTCACAATTTCATAAATGTATAAGAAAACTAGGTTTTAAACAAGAATAAATAATTAAAAACTGAAATTGCATTTCTACATATGTGTTAAAAGGCATCAAAATCTCAACCTATTTTATCATTACCTCCTGAAGGAATCTTTGGCAAACTCTTAAGGAACTTCAGGGTTCCGCAGTAACTCGATAGGGAAACCCTGTTCTATGGGACAAATTGGTTTATTGTTCGACACCTTCAGTCGCCACAGGAGAATGTTGAAAAGTGCGATCGCGGCAATTTTTTACTTATCTAGTGCCCCGTTGAAAGGGGAGATGGACTTCCCCACTATAAATTAGCGGGTAAATATACTTCACTTAAAAAAATTGTTTTTTATTCATTAGTGTTGCGAAATTCGAAAATTGAAATATTGAATTTCAAGCTAATCCAATGGTATCTGCTGAATTGTCATGTCATGGTAATGAACATATCCAAAACATACGAAAACCGATAAGGTAGAAAATTAATTATTAATGAAAAGAGTTTTCGAAGACAATAAGCGAAAATTAAGCTTGGCAAAAAAAAAAAAAAAAAAAAAAAGAAACCGGAGAGTTCTAACAATAATAGTAATAAAAGGGAGGTAAGTATGGTCTGAAAACTTAAAATCTTTGACCAATTTAGCGAAACTTAATTTTCGCTAATTGTCTTCGAAAACTGTTTTTATTAATAACTACTTATCTACACTGTCGTTTTTCGTATTTTTTTGGATATTTTCATTACTGCGACATATCAATTCATTAGATACCATTGGTTTCACCTGAAATCTAACATTTCATTTTCGAATTTCGTTATTATAACGAAGAATAACCTGTATATACGCACACGCTAACGTACACACATGTACTCACACACGCGCACACGTACGCACACAGATGGACGACGTCACTTCCTTTCAATGGAAATCCACACATGCGCAAAAGACCACCGGAAACACCTATAAAAGAAAGAGCAACAAGCGGCTTCTTCCTTTTAGGACCAGCTTTCGAGCTGTCCGGTTTACGAACCTACAGCGTGCCTTTTCGGCATACGCGCGCACACGCGTACCTCACGCCATTTACTACTATATAGGACAAAAGGCCAACAGACAGTACGCACACTCTTTCTCTCTCTATCTACTACTTGTACCAGAGAACACCACCGCGTAGCTGACGGCTAACATGGCACACAGTTTAACTGATTTCAACCCTCTATCCTTTGTCTTTGTCTACACGCTGGACTATCATTCTCATTTCTACTATATTACTCACTTCTTTTCCCACGCGCGAACAAACGATAGTGACCTGAACGTGAGATGAAAACACATTTCCTTTTTCCTTCTATAATACCAATCCCGCAACAAACGATGGTTACACCCGCGCGGACATGAACACGTGTTATATCTAAAACATTCATTCTTTCAACAGTAAATAAACGATACGTTTATCTTATCCATCAATTGAGTTTTTGTTTCCTTCAATTCCATTCGTTTCATTATTTTCTTGTGGCGAGTTAGAGTATTATTATACCCTGGTCTGCAACAAACCCACGAGTTTTAGTTTTGTCGGTATTCGCACTTGCTATTCATCTCTATTACTAAAATATTCAAATAAAATCAGAATTACATGAGTATCTCACTGCCGATGCAATCTTCTATCTGTATAGTAGCCAAATATGTCCTAAAATAGAGTACTGTTGCCACATCTGGGCAGGAGCTGCTCAGCGCTTTCTATCTTGCCTTGATATAGTTCAAAACTAACTTCATAACCTAGTAAATGATGCCCCTTTTCTCTTCCCTGCAGCCTCTTGTTTAACAAATTACGAGGTGACGAGTTTCCAGACATTTTTCGTGTGGGCACTTTCATTGATAGGATACACAGGAAACTCTAGTCCTCTTTGAAGTAATCTCCTCCGGCTGCAATGCACTTTCAAGCGACTACGACAATTTTAAATACCTGTACAAAAAAGTCTGGAAATTTATTGAAGGCAACTCGTACGTAGACAGAAACTTACATTTTAGCTTAGGGTAAATGGCTTACATCATTTATCTTAAAGCGCCCTCCCGAAAAGGGACTATTTAATAACAAAAGTTCCGTCAGCTATGACGGAATAGAGGTCCTAGGTAATTAGCAATTGTATTTTTGGTCAACTACACTGAGAATTGAACCTTCACCCTTTAGAAGGAAATTACTTTACAACTGAATTTTTCAAGTACTCTAACCACTGCACAAGTGCATCACGGGCCTTTGTGGCGCAGTGGTTAAAGTACTTGTGCCCTAGTGAATTAAGTAACAGGTTCTGTTCGAAATTCCGTGCAGATTCCAAAGTTCGACGGAAAAATTTCTGAGTTTGACAAGATACATCTAAAGAAGGTCAAAGGTCACATTGACCGAACCCTTGTGAAAATAACACTCAAGATAAGAACAGTAGTCCGATGGAAGAATCTCGTACTTCGACACGGTGTCAAATCGACAGCAGCAGATAAAAGGCCTTTAAAGTGACCAAAGACGCAGACATCAACACGCTAGGTAGTTTTAGGATGCATAAGGGATTTGTTTATTAAACTACTTGAGAAAGGGAGAATCATCAATAACATATATTATATAGCATTAGCTGTATTTATCCGGTGTTGACAGATTGAAACATATTGTCGGGCTGAGAAAGTACACCGTAAATTATGCAAATTCATCAAGTATTAAAAAAAAACAACAAAAAAAAACACACACACACACACACACACACATTTAACAGTGAAATGTCTTGGCTGCCATTTTCTGCTTGCATTAAGGTCAATGGCCAAGGGGCATAATTCAAGCAAGTTTTATATATTTATTCATAGTGATACCGGCTAGAAATTGTATATCAATAAAATTTTATTTTATTTTACAAAAAAAAAAAAAAAAATGCTTAATGAGTTTGCGGAAATTTTGGTGTACAGAAATTTTTTTTTAACCTATCAGGTTTGCACATAATAAAGTTTTGTGTAATAATATGTTTTAATATTGAGGCAAAACTAGATAAACGCCGGAACACGTGCTCAGTGAATTGCGTCCCCCTTTCTTCGATTTTCTCTCTCTAGCCGCCAATTCAAGACAGCCCGAATTTCGCGCTGGGCCTGGATATCGTGATGATTCCCGTAGAATCGGCCTCCATGCATATTAAAATTTTCAAATGTGGTATAAAATGCAAAATATACAATGCCAAATTTACATATATATGAATATAAAATATTAGCAGGGTGACCGGACGTTGCCTATTTATTCTCATTGAAATCGATGAAAATCTTCAATCAAATCGATTGTTTGCCTGCTCTAATTAGGGGTCTATCGTGATGCATCTAGAGGAAACTTCACATGCCTCTTGCAGTGACTAAATGCACCATATATTGCAGTCTACATTGCACTGTAGAAAAAACCTACTGTTAATTTTATAACATTATTTTTATATATAATGGCGAGCATTAAAATTAAAAATGCAAAAGCCAAGTATCATGCTTTAGTTGTGCTCTAAACAGAAACATTCATTTCCAACACTCTCTTGTCATATCAAAGAACATACTGTTGATTTTATATGCCTGGACGTACTACTTGTGCAGTGATAATAGCTTTAATTTAAGTTTAAAATAAAAAATCAAGTCGATGCTTCCGTTCAGTCTCTAAAGACAAAGGATACCCCTTGTAGGGGTAGCTGCGCGTATAATTATGTGGCAAGGGTTGCGCAATCTCTAACCACACCTCTCCTGAATCGGCACTGCTTGAGTCCAGTCGCAAAGAGAAGTCCAGGACGACTGGAAACAATGCTGAGATAAGCGGAGAGCACACACAGCACCTGGAAATCCTAAATGGTCACCCATCTGGTACTGGCCAGGCTTGTCGTTGCTTAACTTCGGTGAGCTGACGGGAACCGGTGTGTCAACGTGATTATGCCGTACATAAAATCAAGTATTATTGTGAAATCGTGCTTTAAACATGACATTTATTTACAACGCGCTCCGCTCCTGTCATATCAAAGAACCTGCTGTTGATTTTATATGTTGAGCCTTTCGGCTTGTGTGGTAATAGAACTTCTCAAATGCACTTGTGATGTTAGGTTGTGTAAGGTGTTAACTTTAATCAAGATCACCTGTTCCTTCTTTGATCGGATTATTTTGATTATCGATACTTATCGAAGACATTCCGACAAAAAAAAAACTATCTAGTAACACTAGCAGGCACACAAAGTACCTTCGTGTGAAATTTCATAAAAATCGGCCCAGCCGTTTTTGAGTTCATAGAGAACGAACTGACAGACATATAGACACACACAGTTCTTTAAGGTAAAAAATATAAGCAGTTTAGGGCGTTAGATAATAATCAGTTAAAAAATCCGGTATATGCACTGTATTATAAGTCGATCGTAACGCGAACAAAATTATATGAATTGCATTTTGAGTTCTGCACTCATTCTATTTTTAGATCTGGCACCAGCGTTTACTGGATGTTTGCACACCTCAAATGGGTGTTAAGTTTCTGGATTTTTTTAGATGTGCAATGATAATTCATATCATTTGTATTATCCGGGCTACTGTTCTTACGTTGAAGGTTATTTTCACAACATTTTCGGTCGATGTAATCTTCGACTTTCCTCAAGTGTATCTTGTCGAACGCGGTATTTTTTTTCGTCGAAATCAGGAATCTGAACGAAATTTCGAACGGAAGCCTCTGTTTAATCCACGAGAGTAACCTGCTCTCGTTCCATCACTCATAAAGCGTAAGTAATTCGCAATTGTATCGCCTGCACTGGGGATTGAACCTTCAACCACCAGAATAGTGTAAGTTACAACTGAATTCAAGCAAGTGACCGATATGTTATACGAAGTGCCTTCAATAAGTTTCCAGACTTTTTTTTTGTACAGGCATTTAAAGTTGTTGTAAACTCTTGAAAATTCAGTATGTTATCGCTACACATCTTATGAGATGACTAAGCAGTTTTTATAATTTCCGGTTCAAATGAACAGCTGAAGCAAGAATTGGAATACACCCTACTAAAGCTGTCGGAATTTTATCTTGCTTCCAGATAAATTCGACGCTAAAGTAACTAACCTGAAAAAAAAAACAGCATGAAACAAAAGAGAATAAAATAAAATATAAAAGTCTTGCTTTGAAACGAAGAAGAGACTTTATTCACAATAAAATCAATTGCAAATTTTTCCCTTTGCGGGCATTAAACTTATGAAACGCCAAAGTAACATATTATGAAAAAAATAACACTGGTTCTTATAATGAAGATGTGTGTATCCATTAACGAATACAATAATAATATTCCAAATAGTATCTCCTAATCACACTCGCATATGAAATTAATTTTAGGAGCGTACTCACAAATTGAAAGCCAGTCAGGCACGTGCCTTTTTTTTTTTTTTTTGTTTTTGTTTAAAGTCCTTTTAGAATTTTCTCTTCCTCCATGTTTGCGTGAAAACCGTAGACACACAGATGGATTTCAGAAGCAAGAAGGCGTCGCTTGTCCGTTTTTTTTTTTTTTTTTTTTTTTACTGAGTTTTCTTCTTTGAAGGAGGCTCGTCAAAATTCCATTTTCAGCGCCGGCCAATGAACCAAACGCCCAATCTCCACGTCCGCGGAATTTCAAAAGAGACCGAAATCCGCGCTGAGCCCGTGACGTCACCACGGAGCTAGCATTTCTCTTTTCTCCAAATTAAAGGGAGTTTCGTACAAACCCAAAATGTACAAAACTAAGAACCAAAAAAAGATACGAAATACAAAAAATCATATATAAGAACCAGATAAAAAAAATAATAAATGTAAACAGGGGGGATGCACCAATATTGGTAAAAGAAAAATTCCAACAAATCCTCATTGTCGCGGATGGTGAATTTCAAAAATGAAATCTGGTCATGAGGACACTTTAGAAGAAAGATATGCAATAAAATTTTGTTTTAAACTTGAAAAAGAAAATGACACAGAAACGTATGGAATGCTTCAGACAGCTTTTGGGCTATCTTACATGAATCGAGTATCAGTTTTTGAGTGGTATAATAGATCAAGTTATTAAGTTAGATCCACGTCCGAGGAACCTATATCTAAAATTTCAAGTGTCTAGACCAAAAATTGTCGGAGGAGTTTGGTAGAGTTCTCTTGAACTTTGAACTCTTAACAGCCAAATTTCTGGCCGAACACCGATTACATAGATTTTCCCACATCCCAGTACCCTGGATATCAAATTTCGAGTCTGTAGACTAAATATTGACAGAGTTATTGCGTAGGGAAATGTACACAGACAGACACAGACACAGACACGTTCACTTTTATACTAGCATTTCAGCCCGGCATTGCCCGGGTGTTTGGAGGTGTATGTTGAGCAAAAAAAAAAAAAAAAAAAAGGTCAATTTTTTTTAACTTTGACCCCTATTATGACCCCTTAACATTTACCGTTTTGGGCTCAAATCAAGTTATTAAGTTAGATCCATGTCCAAGGAACCTATATCTACAATTTCAAGTGTTTAGACCCAAAATTGTCGGAGGAGTTTGGTAGAGTTCTCAAAGGTCAAATCGTTGAACTTTGACCCCTTAACAGCCAAATTTCTGTCCGAATACCAATCACATCGATTTTTCCAAATCTCAGTACCCTGTATATCAAATTTCGAGTCTGTAGACTAAAACTTGACCTAAGATAAGGAGCATTATAGTCATCCACATACAGTACTGTTTCGCTAATTTTATGCGGGGTACAAAATTTCATTATTTCAATCATGACGGGAGACCCGTTTTGATGTTCATGATTAAGAGTAGGAAATGAAAAAAAAAAATTAATGGGGGGGATCAGCTGACCGGTTTCGCCCTCACTTTTCGTAAGCTGGGCCGAGGGATTCGTTTACCTTGTTATGTTGTTAGGATCAGTAGGATTACATTTTCCCCCATTTTCCACTTTTAATCATGAACATCAAAACGGTTCTTCCTGTCATGATTGCAATAATATAGACATATTATAGCGTGCAATAGACAGCGTCTAAGTGAGCAACGCCTCAGTAAAATATATTTAAAGTTGCTGTGCTCGGAGTATTGCAGTTATGATAAGCTCAATAGGTGTAATAACCTAGAGCTATATAAATAGAAAGGATGAAAGATTAATAATTGTGAAATTATCAATAAAGTTTTCATAGGAGGAAACATGACAACATCATATTTATATGTACAGCATTTAGGTATTTAAAAATGGTTACAAATACCAACGATCTCTTTTAGATTTAAAAAAAATATCTTGGGCAAAGAAAATTTGCGTACCGAGAAGCCTCCTTACGGCTAAAAAAGCAAAAAAGTTCATGTTAGTAAATAAATTTCATGTTAGTAAATAAATTTTTACGCTGTTTTTATTAAATAATAGATTTCTGTGTTTATATATATATATATATATATATATATATATATATATATATATATATATATATATAAACACAGAAATCTATTATTTAATAAAAAAACAGCGTAAAATTTATTTAATAAAAACAGCGTAAAATTTATTTAATAAAAACAGCGTAAAATTTATATATATATATATATATATATATATATATATATATATATATATATATATATATATATATAAACACAGAAATCTATTATTTAATAAAAAAAAAAAAACAGCGTAACATGAAATTCCGCGGAATGAGAAAGATATTTAACCAGCAAATATGTTTTGATAAAGCTGACATTTTTCTCGATAGCGAAAATTATTAATTTTTTCAGACAGAAGAACTAATAATACGCAACAAATATAAGTTGATTAACATTCCTATGAAAATAGTGTTCATTGTATTTTAAATATAAAACTGACCCAAATAAGATAAATTAATAAAGACTAATAAATAGAAAGTAATATTGTGCTAAATCTATATATATAAAAATAGAACGTCCGTCTAGTTTATTCAAAATCGATAAACTAGAAATTTACAAGTCCGTTTGTAAAAATATTTTTAAACAATGACTGTATCTAACCTAACTGTGTTTTTAAATATTAAAAATTAAAAAATATTACCATATCAAAAAAAAACTTTTTTTCGACACCGTCACTTTCCGTTTTTGGCCGAGGACATTGAATGTAAATACTTCCGGTTTCTTCCACGCGTTCATAAGTATACCATTAACCCTGTCATATTTTTATATATACAATTACATTAATTCGTTTTTTTTTTTTTGGTTTTGTTACTTCTTTTTTCGGCCTGCTTTTCTTTAGATATTATCTTTAACCATTGACTTATTTTAAAATTCTATTTATACACACACGTGCCGATTTCCCTCCAAGTCTTTGCGCATTCTTTAACTCTGCTTCAGAAAATTCATTTTTTCATCATATTCGAAAACAATGATTTTATCTAACCTAACTGTGTTTTTAAATATTAAAAATTAAAAAAATACCATATTACATAAAACTTTTCCTACAACGTCACTTTCCATTTACAGCCGATTAATTTCGATATTTGTTTTTCTTTTCTTCAATTCTCTTTTTTAACAACCCATTGTATTAATTCATTCTTTTTTAATACAGCCTGCGTTTTCATATATATATATATATATATATATATATATATATATATATATATATATATATATATATATATATCGTCTCTATTTCGACCTTATTAACTGTGTTTTTAAATGTTAAAAATTAAAAAAAAAAAAACATATTACATAAAACTTTTCCTACAACGTCACTTTCCATTTACGGCCGATTATTTCCGACATTTGTTTTTCTTTTTTTTTTCTTTTCTTTTTTCCATTTCTCTTTTTTAACAACCCATTGTATTAATTCATTCTTTTTTTTAATGCAGCCTGCTTTTTCCTATACATATATATTATTTTTTTTATACTTAGCGGTGTTGTTTACTTTCCGAGTTTTTTTATTTGTTTTTGTTTTTTCGTCTCTATTTTGACCTTATTGAACAAACTTTTTTCCGCCAACTTTTTTTTTTTTGCTTCCTCCATTTTCTTACAGCTTACTTTCCACATTTACGGTGTATAATTACCTTATCTCACTTTTTGTTATTTCATTTCGATATAATTTTTTTTCTCATTTATATACGACCGGTTTTTTTACTTGCTGACAAAAAAACATCGTAAATTAATTTTTTTTTACATGTTTCCTTATTTTTTACATAAACAGTAAATTCACTTGCATTACTGTTTGTTCACTTTACATTTACATATAAACCATTGTATTAATTCCTTCTTTTTTATGAAGCCTGTCTTATATTAATTTTTACACTTAGCGGTGTCATTTATTTTTTCAGTTTTTTATTTGTTTTTTTCCTCGTCTCTATTTTGATCTCATTAAACAAACTTCTATATTTTGATCAAATTAAACTTCTTTCCGCCAACGTTACTTACATTACTTTTTTTTCATCCTGCTTTTTTTTATATGTATTACTTTTTCTTTATATATTACTTTTTCTTTATATATTACTTTTTTATATAATACTTTTTTTTATATATTACTTTTTTTTATATATTACTTTTTCTTTATATATTACTTTTTCTTTATATATTACTTTTTCTTTATATATTACTTTTTCTTTATATATTACTTTTTTTATATAATACTTTTTCTTTATATATTACTTTTTTTTATATATTACTTTTTTTATATATTACTTTTTCTTTATATATTACTTTTTCTTTATATATTACTTTTTTTTATATAATACTTTTTTTTATATATTACTTTTTTTATATATTACTTTTTTTATATATTACTTTTTTTATATATTACTTTTTCTTTATATATTACTTTTTCTTTATATATTACTTTTTTTATATAATACTTTTTTTATATATTACTTTTTTTTATATATTACTTTTTCTTTATATATTACTTTTTCTTTATATATTACTTTTTTTATATATTACTTTTTTTTATATAATACTTCTTTTTATATATTACTTTTTTTATATATTACTTTTTTTTATATATTACTTTTTCTTTATATATTACTTTTTCTTTATATATTACTTTTTTTATATAATACTTTTTTTATATATTACTTTTTTATATATTACTTTTTCTTTATATATTACTTTTTCTTTATATATTACTTTTTCTTTATATATTACTTTTTTTTATATAATACTTTTTTTATATATTACTTTTTTTTATATATTACTTTTTTTATATATTACTTTTTCTTTATATATTATTTTTTGCATTTGCCGTGTACATTTGCCTTATCTCAGTGTATGTTATTTCATTTCGCTATTTGTTTTTTGTTTTTTGTTTGTTTTGTTTTTTTGTTTTTTTTATTTGTTTGTTTTTTGCTTTTCTCTTTTTTTTTACAACCGTTTTTTTTCTAACAAAAAAAAAACTCCACAAATCAATTTTTTTCTACGTGTTTCCTTATTTTTTTACATAAACAGTAAATTCACGTGGATTACTGTTATGTCACTTTTCCTATTTACCACAAACAAAAAAAACATAGAATTCTTTCTTTTGTTCGATTCTTACATTAGCAATTTGTCCATTTACTGCTTAGGACAACCCCTTTTCCTTTTGGTGTTCTTTGGATCTAAAGTCGTTCTTGGTAAATACCGGTGCCGTTACAGTTTTTCCGTTTATAATGCCCCGCCACAGATCACACTTAGGTCGGTGTACCCGCAATGCCGATTCAATTCGACGATTAGTTGACACTCAAAATCCTGAACAACGAGCATCGGCAAACGAGCAGAGCAGATAACGGATGATTTTGATACGTGCCAATGAAGCAGCAGAACGACGTGCCTCCAGGCTTGAGGCAGCAATATTACTGGTACAACAATCCCGTAATACAGATCTTCTTCGATCTCGACGAAATGAACGTGAGAGATTGCGACATGCGGAAAGACGTCAACGAGAAACTGCAGCTCAGCGTCAAACACAACTCCATGCTCAACCAACCCGGGATTGGGATCGGCTTGCATTCTACTACGACCTTGATAATGATTACAGTTTGAATCACCAAGTTCAAATCGGCACAATGACTGAAGTGTGTCCTTACTGCAAGGCTCTGAAACTTAAGGGAAAACTAAAGGATTGTGCTGTGCCAATGGAAAAATTAAACTACCTCAACTTGAGGAACCACCAGAACCATTAAAGTCTTTGCTTGCTGGATATACTGCTGAATCAAAGCATTTTCTATCGAAACTCAAGAAAAACAACTCATGCTTCCAAATGACGTCATTCGGTGCAGAAATCATTACAGCACAATTCATGCCAACTTTTAAAGTTAAGGGACAGATTTACCATAAAGTTGGATCTCTGCTTCCTTGCCCAGGCGGTCATCATAGATTCCTAGAACTGTATTTTATCGGTGATAACAATAGATTCATACAACTGTATTTATCGGTGATAACAATGATGAACTGAATGCACGCTGTGGAATTTCAACTGGCACAAGAGGGTCCATTGTTTCCGAACTGCAAGACATGCTTCAAAATAAAAACAATTTGGTGCGTTTATTCAAAACTGCAATTGAAATGATGCCATCTGATACACACAAGATTCAGTTATTCGTGCTGACAAAGCTCCTGCTGGAGAACACGTGCGAAGATTCAATGCTCCAACTATAGATGAGGTGGCAATTGTTATAGTTGGAGATCAATTTCAACCGAGGGATATTGTCCTTCATAGGAGAACTGATCAATTGACAAACATTGCAGAAACTCATCGATGCTATGATGCTCTGCAATATCCAATAATTTTCTGGGATGGTGCTGATGGATATCATTTCAATGTTAACATGATAAATCCAGTTACTGGTGAGCAAACAAATAAAAAATGCAGCGCAATGAACTATTATTCATACCGATTAATGATTCGGGAAAATGAAACCAGTCACATTCTGAAATGCTGTCAATTGTTCCACCAATACATCGTAGACATGTACGTAAAAATTGAATCTGAACATTTGCTATTCATACGTTTGAATCAGTCCAAACTTCGCTCTGAAAAATATGTTCACTTGCGAGATGCTGTTCAAATTGATGGTAATACTACAAACGTTGGAAGACTAACAATTTTGCCGTCTTCATATATAGGTAGTCAACGTCATATGTATGAGTACACTTATGATGCTTTTTCATATGTTCGTCAGTGTGGCCGTCTTGACCTGTTCATTACATTCACATGCAACCCTGCCTGGGATGATATACAGCAACTATTAATTCCTGGACAATCATCAGTGGATATGCATGATATTACAGCACGTGTTTTCAGACAAAAGCTGAAATCGCTAATAGATTTCATTATTAAGCATAAAGTCTTTGGGTCTGTGTGCTGCTGGATGTATTCAGTGGAGTGGCAAAAGAGATTACCACACCCACACATGCTATTCTGGCTCTATAACAAAATCAGTCCAGATCAAATCGACAATGTAATATGTGCTGAAATACCTGATACTGACATTGATAAAGACTTACATGAAGTTGTGACAAAACATATGATACATGAACCTTGTGGTATATTAAATCCAAATTCACCATGCATGAAAGATGGAAAATGCCCTAAGTGATATCCTCGGGCATTACTATAAGACACAGTTACAGGAAATGATGGATATCCTTTATACAGGAGATCTACAGATAATGGCGGTAAATTAGCCATCATACAAATGCGATATGGTGATATTGAAGTCGATAACCGGTGGGTTGTTCCATATTCACCTTTGCTTACAAAAGCCTACAAATCGCACATCAATGTGGAATACTGTAACTCATTTAAGTCCATCAAATACATTTGTAAGTATGTGAATACAGGCAGCGATATGGCAGTTTTTGATTTGAAAACTCAAGGCAATGATAGGAATGCAAACATACATATCGATGAAATAGCACAGTTTCAAGCTAGAAGATATATAAGCAGTATTGAAGCTGTATGGCGAATTCTTTCATTTCCCATACATGAACGAAGTCCAGCTATTGTTCACTTATCAGTACATTTAGAAAATGAACAACGTGTTTACTTTACAGCTTCAAATGTGCAACAGATAGCTCTTAATCCCCCGGCGACAACATTAACGGCTTTTTTCACGTTATGTCAAAATGACGCCTTTGCATCAACACTGCTCTATTCGGAATTGCCCATGTATTACACATGGAATAGGAGTAGGAAATTATTTGAACGACGCAAACGAGGAGATAGAGTAGACGGACACCCTGGAATTTACAAAGAAAACGCAATAGGCCGACTTTATACTATTCATCCCAAACAAGATGAATGTTTTTTCCTTCGCATGCTGTTGGCAAATGTCCCTGGTCCAACATCTTTCCAACACTTAAAAATTGTCAATGGTGTTACACATGTCACTTTTCGCAGTGCATGTCAAGCACTGAATTTATTGGAGAATGACGGACACTGGGATGAATGCATTAATGATCCTTTTTAATCCTTTTTAAAAGTCAAATTTCGCAGATTTGAACTTTTTTGAAGCAGTTTGATCTTCAAAAATTGTATTTGGCCTTTTTTTCAAAGCGTAACGCACGGACTAACTAAAGAAGGACATGCAGAATATTATATACATGTAGCATTGTATATAAAATATATATGATGTAGCATTGTATATATAATACATTATATATAATGTATTATATATATAATGTATTATATATATATATATATATATATATATATATATATATATATATATATATATATATATATATATATATATATATAATGTATTTTATATATATACATTAGATTCTGAGTAAAATTCCTTTCTTCACATTTTTCAGTTTTCGTAACAAAGTTCAAAATTCATTGCAATGCATAAATGAATGAAATCCATCACGACCGGAGACGAATAGAGTACATACTTTTAAAGAAATCTTGAACTTCTGTTGCCCATTATTTTTAAAACGACACTTCGCTTAGAATATGTCATTTCCGCGAATATTATTTTCATTAAAAAAAATGTATTCACCATTATGAATTTATGTTTTGTTTAATTTATTTTATTATAATGTACGGGGACAAAATAGTCAAATATATCGTATACAACATGGCAACGCCGGATACTTCAGCTAGAATGATAATAAATACGAAATCTGCATTAATTAAAATATCATACTTAAGTGTATTTTACGGCCGGGAAATGCCGGGTGGCTTGCTAGTATATATATATATATATATATATATATATATATATATATATATATATATATATATATATATATATATACACGCGCGTAGAACATTCCAAAAGCAATTCCTCCTATTTTTATTCCACCCAAATCGATCAGAAAGGATTGCAAATTGCATTGTTATGATGACGGAACTTATGCATTCATGACCTAAAATTTTCATCTCTATTGCAGGTATTGACGGTGTGAGATTTCAAGAAAACAGCCTTTGTCGTAGACGTGCGTCAGAAACAGGGATGCATGTTACTGAATCCCTGGATAAAATGCAGTCTGTCAAACCTTAAAAAGACCACATTTTTAAAAGAATATGGCGGCTACATTCTGTGGCGTCAAATGTCATTTAATTTAATAAAAAATGATAAAAAATAAAAATGAAACTTTTTCTCGATTTATTTTAGCCTTTGGGTTTATTAATGTGTTATTTTTTATAAAATATAAATAGTTATTTGTGTGTGTTTTTTGTCTGTCAAATAATTTACGCCGCTAGGCAACAAATTTGCTAATAATAATAATAATAATAATAATGATAATGATAATGATGATAATAATAATAATGATAATGATGATAATAATAATAATAATAATAATAATAATAATAATAATAATGATAATAATAATAATAATAACTAGCAGGGCCCGTGGAAATTCCACGGTAGTTAAAATCTTTTAAAACACATCAATAAGAAATTTCTTATAAAAATGAACGTATGGAAGCAAGTAGAACAAACAAAGAACTTTAGTTTAAACTTTTATTGAAGGTCAATGCGATCGTAACTGATGCTGTTGATATTGTCAGGAAGTGCTGGTGATGATTGAGGCGGTGACAGGGACGTCGATCAGCTGCTTGGAGTGAGAATAGTGGTCAATCAGCAGGTTCTTGGGAGTCAGATTGTGAATTTAAAAAACTGTGTGACATTGCTGACATCGATTATGTGCAAGTTCTGATGACCCCAAGTTATTTAATATTTCAGG
>NC_136507.1:94544597-94617097 GCF_053919585.1 Euprymna scolopes
GGGTGGTTAATCCTAATCTCCTTTTTGGAGACACGCAATCTCCCTCCCAAAGGGGGGGGGGAGATGGCCGCTAACTCGTCCGTTTTTCTTTACGTCACAATTCCAACTCGTCTCTATATCTAGCCAATCTGAACACGTGATAACAACACGCCTTTCCGGTCCGCTATTTTTAGAGCTTCCGGTGAAACTTGTGCATTTTATAGTTTTGACAAGTTTATCAAAACATAGTTTCACATCTTATCTTTTGTTTACCTCGCCAGTTAGATAGATACATAGATAGATATAGACAGACAGACAGACAGACAGATAGATAGATAGATAGATAGATACACATAGATATATAGATAGCTATATAGATAGACAGACAGATAGATAGATAGATAGATAGACAGATCGACAGATAGATAGATAAACAGACAACAGACAGACAGACAGACAGATAGATAGATAGATAGATAGATAGATAGATAGATAGATAGACAGACAGACAGACAGATAGATAGATACACATAGATATATAGATAGACAGATAGATAGATACACATAGATAGATAGATAGATAGATAGATAGATAGATAGATAGATAGATAGATACACGTAGATAGATAGATAGATAGATAGATCGACAGACAGATAAATAACAGATAATTTCTCGTGTTCCACAACTATATAACATTTTATGGTGCTTGAATTTCATTTAATTTGAATATTTTTATGTGATTAAAATGTTGCTTTCGATTAACATGGCATGTGTCGTGGCCATGGTGCTCTGCAACCGGGTATGCGATGATTGCTAACTCCTGCATGCGGTCAACCAGCCCAATCGACATCCTCTCTGTCGGACATTTTTATTCAGGATAGCTCCCGCCTGACAAATTTTCGTTTTAACTGCTCACGATATTCGGATCGATATCCTTCCTTCTATGCATTTACAGATAAAATCCGAAGCCAACCCCATTGCTCAATCACAGGCCAACAGCACCATTTCCCAATCATTTAGGCCATATACTAACCTCATCTTTTCAATAGTAGCTTGCCATTCTTCCAAACCAGTAACGTCTCCCTCATAGGAGGGTATGCTTATCCCCCTACAGCAGCCGTTCAATAGTCATTGGAAACTTTTAGTTGTTGCTAATTCCGGGGTGCTTGAACTACATTTGATCCTAATATTTTCATGTGATCAAAATGTTGCTTTCGATTTTCACTTTTCAGCAACACGTCGTCGGTGTATACAATGGAAAAATTGAAATCAGCGAGTATAGTTTCCATAATTTGTTGGAAAAGAGTACGCGCGACCTTTAACCTTAAACGAAAAACAATTATGTAAGCCATGATGAGTATTGAAATGCGACAAAAAGATTTTTAACAACACCCAACAAAGCGGTGAAAAAATAAATATATAACAAATAAATATTACTAAAGGTAAGATAAGTTTCTCTTCTATCTACCTGGATAAGTTCTTTGTGTTTTAACTTATTTTAAAACGTTTTTTTTAATTGAAAACAAAAGTAGTGTTAAATCTGTGAAGTTGGAACAAAAAAAAAATAACGGTCTCCTTGCAGCCATGTCGAACCTAAATTGAAACAGCATTTTCGCACGATTGGTGACATTCATTGAATATGTTTTTATCGGTATTTTGTGTAATTTTTCGAGTTTTGAGCGATTATCAACTTCAAAATGGTTGGAAGGATATAAATAAATAAAATTCAATAGACTTGGCGTTATGTTCGTTTTTCAAGCCGAGAAACAGTTTAAAATAAATTAACACACAAAACAACTTATCCAGCTAGTAATTCATCTCGCCTTTGGTAATATTTATTTGTTGTATATTTGTATTTTTAACTCCGCCCTATTTTTTTTATTTATTTATTTATTTATTTATTTTTTAGCTCGTATTAAAAATGCCCAGGAAACAATTTGGAACATTCGTCATCGATTTGAATGCATATAATAAATCTCACTTTGCAAAAATTCTGTACATCTAAACGCTGGAACAGATTTTTAAAATGTATTTTATGATAGCCATTAAATAGTATTGGTGATGCTGAAGCTACGCATACGACTTTTTTGAGGACACAATCTTTCAAATCGTCTGATTCCTCTTTTATTGTCTGCAAAGCAATGAACAGCACATTTCTTTCAAGTCTGAAAATAGGTTTCACATTTTCTTTGACTTCAAACTTGGTGCATCTTCGAAGTCCTGAAAACATATAAGGAAACTTATCTTTCCGATCTTTCATCAAACTTTCTGCCACCGTGTTCATTATAGCTGGAGAAACAATGATGTAATTACAAAAAAAAAAAGAAAAGAAAAAAGAGTAGTTCCGATGAATCAAATAAAACAATATAATCTATTCCAAACGATGTTTAACAATTTTGTAGGACAAACAGTTCCCATTTTAGTGATTAGGAATTCTGGAAATGCACATTTTGTTGGCTTATGACTAGAGCTATGATAACAGCATATTCTTTTCATTGTTTTTACTCTCGAGTATATATCCGACACAGTTAAACACAATTATTCAACCGAGAACCGCATCACTCCGCATAAAACATATAAGATATCAATGGATATTTGATTTGAGAATCAAAACAAGGAAAAGAATATGCTGTTGTCATGGCCCTACTTATGACTTATGATTTAAGTGGGCGCTTTCGTCTTTGCTTATTACATTCAAGGTCCTGGATATGACCTTAAACTATATCCAGTGGTGAGGCCCCAGCTTCCGGGCTTTGGGGGGTGTGGAGTCACCCTTTAATTACCATTGCTCCCAGGTCCACTCTGACCCGGAGTAGTAGTACCTGTTAGGGTCCCAACTATGGGTTGAATAGAAACCGACTTGAAAACAACAAATATATTCTATTAAAAAGATTTTTCTTCAAAATCTTTGGATTTGGCATTAAATAACCCGAAAAGCGTTGATATGCCGTTAAACGAAAACAACCAACCATTATTACATTCAACTCTACACTATTATGATTCAGTTTTGAGGAAATTAAGAGAAGCTATTTAAATCAAGAGACGGTGTAAAATCAGCAAAAAGGTACCCTACTCCTGTAAGACAATGCTCCGGTTTACAACGTGCATGTTTCCAGATCAGAAATCCTTCCTAGCCACCGTATTCTCTTGACCCTGCATCCTATGACTTTCATCTCTTCCCAGCCATGAAGTTGTTTTTGAATAAAAAGCTTTTTAAAGAAAGACTAATGACTGTGCCAAATTTCGTTAATCTACTGCTATGAGAAGTGGGATGAACGCCATTCATAAAACGATAATTTTTTTTGTTAAACTTCCGATGGGGGAAAAAATCTTGATTTACGTATTGTACTTATCTTAATTTATGTAAAGTACTTTCTTAACAGAAAGTACTTTTATGAGACCGGATATTTCGAATTTATTTATTCATTGGTTTCTGTTGTTGGTATTCCCCCTCCCCCTCCCCCTCTCCTCTTTCTCCTTCCCTTCCTCCCTCTTCCTCAGTTCTAATCTGTACACGTTAGCCATTTACAATTATTCGTATTTGTAAGTTTTGTTAGTATTCTTTCTCTCTTTCTCTCTCTAACAACCCTTCCTCTTTCTCCTCGTTCAGCATCATTTTACCCTTGTCCGAGGTTAGACAATCTCTTACAAGGTCACTCTCAAGTCCTCACCCTTCAGCGACTCAACTGTCTCCAACCATCAATCTATCTTATCTTGCTCACTTTCTTCCAAGTCTTTCTTCTTCGCCCAGCATTCTTTTTAAATTAAAGACTAAAATGCTTCTACAGCGGATTTCCCAACTCTTTTTAGTAGTAGGTACGCACTAGAGACTACGGTTTAGTTCTCTCCCACTGCAAGAACTTAGACACCAAGGTCGGAAAGTGGAATTGAGAAGTCAGCGCCCCCGAGAAGGGGCACTCTGATCTACAAAAAATGCCTGAGCATCCCCGTCGGAATTTCCCGGTAAGGGTGCCTCAGGCGATTAACAATAAACCAACTCTTTCTCAAAAAGAGAAGTAAGGCCTGGGAGGGTGAACCTCCTAGAACTGCACAGAACTAAACTTCCACTGCAAAATCAACAGGGACTGGACCTTTACAGAATGATCTAATCTTTGTTGATTTTTTGGAGGTGGGGCTAGAATAAAAATCCGGGGCCACCACTAGAGACTACCGCACAATAAAAACTATTAACCAGTCAGAATTATACAAACAATTTCATAATTCACTTAAACATCAATATACCCCATTCACTTTATAGACTAACCTGCTTAAAATAGCCTCAACGAGTTTCGATAAAATTAAGTAACAGGCAATTTTGCAATTGAAAAAATCTTTAGTTTGGGAACTAAAAAATGAATAAAATCATGGATCAATTAATAGAGCCTCAACTGTGTAAACCGCTCAATATTTTTCGATTTGTTTAGGATAAGCCAAACGAAGTTCGATCTCTAATTCGTAATGGTTATAAATAAAGTAGAAATGCAGTTTGAAGAACGTTGCTTATGGAACAGGTAGGAATCGAACACGGTTTATATGCCAACATAAGTATGTACTTCACCAATGCTAACTCATAGCGTTGTTTAAAGAAAAATATAAGATAGCATTAGTTTGGCTTTTGTTTAGACTCACGGTGGGACCCGACATTACCCGAAATTGAATGAGACTCAACGAATGTTGCACACTTCCAATTCTTTCAATCAGCGAAATCGCCTATTTTACAATCAAATTGATTGACCGCTTGCTCTAGTCGGAAAGCAACCACGTTGCATCGAAAGGCAGCTTCATGTGCCTCCCCGCAGTGACTATATTACACTGTAGAGAATTATATAAAAAATAATTTTATATAATGGCTTGGATTGAAGTTTAAAATGCAAAAGTCAAGTATCATGATTCAATTGCGCTCGGTGGGTCCGTAGATCATAAAGAAATTTCAATCTTAAGGGGTCACTAAGAAGAAGGTCACGGGGTGCAGCGACCGAGGCGTTGTGCCGGTGGCACCCAAGATGAGAATAATTGTTCGCTTATACAAACAAGTTTTACAATTGTTGAGTATTGAGTCTAGTGTATTGAAATTGTCACATAACAGGAAGAAAGCATATTTGATATGGACATGCACTTGGCTGGAAAAACAACATGGCTGCCTTACAATGTTAGATACAAAAACTGAACCGATACTCTGTAACACAAAATACAATTTCCTGATTTATAAACGAAAGCTAAAGATATCCTTATTAGAAATGGAAACCTACTTAACACCCAAAGCCCCCATACATTCGCATCTACTGGAAATCTCCCCATATAACTATTTACTGTATTATACATAATGTAGACTCCATAGCGTATAATTTACTTCCACCTGGACTGTATTGTACTTATCAAAAATGACGTTACTTGTATCTATTGAATATACATAACCCTTCTGCCATCTAAAATATCCAGAGTTTGTACAACAATTTTTAGTTAATTCGTAATATCAATCCATTCTGTAACGCATTATTCTATTCCTAAGCCAACATAAAAATAAAAGGAAGAAAATTTTTATTTTATTTTTATTTTTTACTTACTTATTTATTTATTTTATTTCTCAATTATAAATTTAAAGGAAAAAACATTAAGCCATATTAACTCCTTCCAACAGACCTGTTTGCAAATATAGCTGCTTCCGCTGCATGAACTCTTACTCACCCCCTCCTCCAGTAACAAACAACGAAATAGCAATGTCCCGTAATCATTTTGAGGAGTATAATCTCTCAGTAGATATATGACCTTTATAAACTAACCCAGTAACAACACTAACCACCCGCGCGGGGTCGCAAAAATAGCTGGATTAGGACCCAGGCGCGGAGCAAACCCTCTCGGTACTGATGGACCCGTAGATCTCCAGGTCATCCGTTTAGGAGAAGGAAAACTCTGAAGCTAAACCTAAGGGGAGGACGGCCTCTCCAGTCTTGGATGACAACCTTCCTAGAGCTGGTTACAAACAAATTACCAGTCTGCAAACCTAAACTGCTTAAGGAGTAGATAGGCACTGTCTATCGCCCGGCTTGTATACTCCTTTTTTGTCTGTTAGCCAGGCGTAGAGGTCGAACCACTGGGGGTCGACAGAAACACTCGGTAGTCGATCTTCTTTCTTGACTAGGGCAATGAACGCCGTTTTCCCTCGCTCCCGACACATCCCAACCCTTATAATGGGCACTTGGGAGTGCTTGAATACCGTAATGCCAGTGCAAGCAGATTAGGTTGACCATCATCTGATGGGTTGAGGGTACCGGATAGACAGTTCCTGGCTACTGTTCCCGACTGGTAGTACAGGTGCCCTAACTCTTTGGTAGCGCTTAGAGCGGCTGCTCCATCAACAGTTGCATAATATCGGGATGTTTGTAGTGCCATGTTGCGCATAGAAAGGGACCTTGCACTCATCCCCGGTGGGCTATCCTGAGGCCACAACCCTAGTAGATGGAGGGACAGCTGATGATCTGCCTGTGTTGCATGTCTGGTATTCTGCATAACCACTTGCTCAGCACCCCTTACCTAAACTGAACCGCAAATTCTGTAGCAAACCCCACTCTCCCCAATGGTTCACTTAAAATTATGCAGCTGCCATAGCGCAAAGGCAGCATGCGTACCGCAAATTTAACCGACATAAGTCCAGATCAAACAGACAGAAGTATATAGAAGCCAGAAATAACTGTAAGAAAGAAATAGCGACAGCTAAGAGAGAATTACTGAAACCACCCAAAAAATGAATCCAAGCACAGAAATTAGGAACCCGAGATTTCTGGAAAATTTACAACAGTGTAGTAAATAATGGGCAATCAACAATTCCCCCACTATCCAACAATCATGAGGTTGTTTGCTGAGAAGGCTAACATGCTTGCAAGACGACTTGCCTCGAACTCCACACTGGACTCAGGTGCATGCTATCATAAGAAATCTTGACACTGCAAAAGCATGTGGACCTGATCTCATCCCGGCTGTGCTATTAAAAAAGTGCGCCGCCGAAGTAGCTCATGTTCTCTCCAAACTTTACAACAAATACCTTAATGAATCTTTCTTTCCTGCCTGCTGGAAAACTGCTTCTGTAGTGCCAGTATTCAAGAATTCTGGCGAAAGAACTGACCCAGTAAATTATCGCCCCATTAGCCTCCTCCCACTTTTCGCCAAAATATTTGAGACCATAATTAACCAAGCTCTAGTCTATCACCTTACAGATGCTAAACTTCTGACTGATCAACAATATGGATTTAGACAAGCCCGTTCCACAGCAGACATCCTAACTGTATTCTCAGGACGTATATACCAGTCACTGGACACAGCAGGGGAGGGTAGAGCGGTAGCTCTAGATATATCTAAGGCTTTTGACAGGGTACGCATGAGGGTCTTCTCAAGAAAATCAGATCATACGGCATACATAACATAATTAGATCCTTCTAAGATAAGAGAAAAATCCAGGTTGTCCTTGACGATCGTACATCTAAACAATATGATATAAATGCGGGGGTGCCTTAGGAGTCTATCCTTGGACCTCTGTTATTCCTAATATTCATAAATTACCTCCCTGACAAAATTGTCTGTGAGATGGGTATGTATGCTGACGACACCACGCTCTATAACAGACACGACAGGAAAACAAATGAACACATATCTAAAGAAATTACAGAAACACTAGAGGAAGACTTCCGATCCGTAGTGGAATGGGGACAAAAATGGATGGTCACCTTCAATGCTGCCAAGACTAAACTTGTTTCCTTCAATAATTACAAGAAAACTTCCCTACCGCCAATAGCAATGGCCAAAGACTATTTATCTGAAAGTACATCTTTTAAACTCCTCGGCCTAACGTTCACAGGAAACATGAGTTGGAACAATTACATTGAGAACATTGCCATGACCGCTGCGAAGAAGGTGGGCTCTCTCTACCGTGCTAGAAAGCTAGTGACGCCTGAAAGTACCCTATACCTCTATAAGGCCACCATTCGCCCATGTATGGAGTATAGTTGTTATATTTGGGCTGGTCCATCTGCACTAGTCTCTCTCCCCTAGACAAGGTTCAAAAGAGAGTCGCAAATCTGATAGGTCCCGAACTGTCAGCTAAACTTCAGCCTTTGTCACATCGACGAAATGTTGCATCCCTCTGCCTGTTCTACAAGTATTTTAACGGTGAATGCTCTGACAAACTGCAAGCACTTGTGCCCCCTCGACGTAAATACCCCGACAAACCTGACAAGCAGCTAAATCCCACCCCTTCACAGTAGAGATCCCTAGATGCAAGAGAGCCTTCTACTCCAGTAATTTCTTCGCCAGAACAGCTAGACTTTGAAATTCCCTTCCGGGTCCTGCTTCCTCGACTGTACTGACATGCAGAAGTTCAAGTGCAACGTGAACTGACATGTTTGGGGTGAAAATGTAATAAAAAAAAGGAATATTCATTTCGAACTCGTCACTGTCTTCTCAAAGAACCTACTGTTGATTTTATGTCGGACACTTCTGCTCGTGTGATGATAAAACTCCTCAAATGCGCTTGTAATGTTAGGCTGTATAAAGGTGTTAACTTTTGCCAAAATCGGACTATTCTTTTTTAATCAGATTTTTTCGATTATCGATTTTCGATAATTATCGGTGGCATTCCGATACAAACCTATCTAAGAACACTTCCAAACGCATAATGTACATTTGTGTGACATTAAAAAAATCGATTCAGCCGTTTCGAAGTCCATAGGAAACCGAACTCTTATACGGACAGACACACAGACAGACACACACAGACACACACACAAGAAGTATATTTTATATATAAGTAGAGGGTATTTAGTTCTCTTCCACTGCAAGACCTTAGATACAATGGTCGCAAAGTGATATTCCCTGGTAAGGGCGCCTCAAACAATTAGCCATACACTAACACCTTCTCCAGGGGAGAAGGAAAGCCTTGGAGGGTGGACCTCCTAGAACTGACCAACATTTTACTGCAGTCAACCGAAGCCAGATCATTACATTCTTTGTTGATTCTAGGGGCTGAGGATAAAATTTGCTAGCCGGCATATATATGAGTAGTATTAGTGAAGTGTAAAATGGTTGAGCATGGATGAGGTGATCATGAATTTGTTGAGGTCAGAAACGCCGCACCAATTAGTTTAGAGAGTTTCGTTACCATGACAGCTCTTACAGGAACCGAGGAAGGCAAATATCGTTCTTGTACGCACAAGTTTGTCACCGTCCCCCTCGTGCCCGTGATGACGGTGAAAGAGTCAGATATTTTGACACAACCTTACTTCTAGGATCTTCGCTATACAGCGTCAACGGACTGATCCCTCACGACATTCGTACTATGGAAAACTATGAGCTAATCTTAATATATATATATTAAGTAATGTGATTGATAATTTAAAATCTAAAAAATCAAATTATAATTAAATTAAAAATCCGTTTCATAAGAAGGAACAACAACAAAATCAATTATCTGTACGATCGTTTCGGAAAACAGTGCTTTTTATTGTGGTAGACATCCAGTTACGAACAATAATTATTACATATAGTTTTTTAATAAGCAAGGTCTCCTCGTCAGCAAATTTTGAAGGGTTTTTATTAAATTTAAAAGACACCATAAATAGACCTAGCATTTACTGATGAGCTGTGAAACAGCGAAACAGTACTGTATGTGGATGACTATATATATATATATATATATATATATATATATATATATATATATATATATATATTGTCTGGGTAGCTGATATACAAATTGCTATTAGCGTAATAAGCGATGCTCTTTGTATAAACAAATTGAACTTAGGTACTTTGGACAATGTCAAAACATTGTTAATTCACTGCCTGCACAGAAGCCGTATAGCACAATGGTTAGAAGCACCGACTGTCGTTTGGATGATCGGGTTTCGATCCTGGCTTGATGTACTTGCTTGTTTAGCCGCACTGATGAGCTGTGAAACAGTACTGTATGTGGCTGACTATATATATATATATATATATATATATATATATATATATATAAAGAGAGAGAGAGAGAGAGAGAGGGAGAGACATACATACATATGGGAAAATTATGTTTATTCAATTATATTTCACCCTTCATTTGTAACAATCCTTTTATTTATGACGTATGTAAAAAATAACAAATAACTTATATCGAAATAAATGACAAAAATTCATATTCCAAATCCCATGATGTTCATCTTCCCGTTTATTTCTTTCAGCATGTTAAATGGTCAGTTCTTGGCAGCACCTGTTTCGTAGCGCAGAAATAATCATATAATTATTATTTCAATTTTTTAATATTTTTACCCTGACTCAGACGAATAAAGAACTCATTAACTTTAAAAAGAAAAAAAAAGTGAATTTGGACATGATTATATAAACCAGAAAAAAATCCGAGGAGTAGTTGCAATTGTGTTTTATGATAATAACGCCATCTTTGATTTTTAGCATAAAATACAATTGCAACTACTAATTGTTCTTCTTGTGATCTTGTCGTTTTTCCCATACACTGCTCAATATGTGCATTGTATATTTCAAGTCACATTGTTTTGTCTTTTCCATTCTTTTGTAGTTTTCATTATTTTCAAATGTAATATTTTGTTTGTTTTGATGATATTTATATCTGTATATCCTTTATGCTTTTTAGTATCTTTTATTCTATTTCTTCATGTTTCTTTGACAATTTTTTTTTGTCTTTCATATTTGTCCACTTCCATCGTTTTCAGATCATTTCCATTTCTTTCACGATTTTATTTAGTCTTGCAATGACAAGTTAAATCTTATTATAGGTTATCTGGTTTCCTTTTATGCCTCACGTTTTGCTTTCATCGCGTCTTCATTCCTTGGTAATTATATTCTATCCTCGCTCATGACTTCATTGATGCATTTAATTTCTGTTAATGTCTGTCTCCGTGCATATAGTTTCTTGGTCAGTAAATTCTACAATTTCACTATCTACCTATGAATTTCCATTGGAGGAAAGGGTGTTATGGCGTTTTATTGCATTGCCGCCTTTTCCGGTTGTTTTGATTAGTTATAGTTTTGACAACCATCCTCTCTTAAGGATATGCCTTGTTTCGTCTACAATCCTATTTTTGCTGCGTAAAAATCAGCAGATGTGTTCCATATGTTAATCCTGCAGTTCAAATTGCAATTATTATTATTATTATTATTATTATTATTATTATTATTATTATTATTATTATTAATAATAATAATAATAATAATAATAATAATAATAATAATAATAATAATAATACATTAATAGGCAGAATAATTACTGTGTACGTATTGTATTTCCCAGTTAAATGATACGTGTGCCCTATTCAAACTTGGAATGTTGACGAAGCAAACAAGATATTGTTAAAGGAAATCTCACATAATTCAGTCTAATACAGTTGCCGTCATAAGAGACAAACAAAACATAAGAAATCTACAAATTATAGATGTATAGGTATAGATGCATAATATCCTCCAACAGTTACTATATACACACACGCACACACACACACACACACACACGCACACACACGCACACACACACACACACACATATATATATGTGTGTGTGTGTGTGTGTATATATACTAGCAGGACCCGTTAACGGGCGTTGCCCGGCTGAAGAAGGCCCCTCGTCGTAAACAATTAAACTACGCTTGTTGGTGATGGCCAATCCCTAACGCCCTAATGTTAAGAAAGGGTTTCGGAATAGTCACCCCTAACCTTCTCGTGTTAAGAACGTCGTATGGAATAGACACGACCAACATCGCCATGGTAAGAACGGCTTTCAGAATAGACACTCCATTTTATGAGGGGGATTGTCTAAGTACTTGCCTCAAGTTCAACCTTGATATATGCTGTCAGCATACTCACCTGCAAAGACTGTAACCCCCCCCCCCCAAAAAAAAAAAATTGGGGGTGGTGGCAGTGTCGTGCGGAGAGAAGTACACTTTTTATCGTGCGTACGTAGAACAATGAAATACCTTGCATAATGCATGTCATTATATCTCAAAAACTATTAAAAAGTTAAAATAGATTGTCTTACTCAACATAGTTTAAAGGAAATAGTGTAGTTGGTGGTAACATAAAATGTATCTAAAAATTTAATGTCTGGAAAAGGAGTCCTGAAAAGAGAACTAAATCAAAAAACAATTATAGCAAAAAAGCCAATATATAACAAATAAGTATATCCGTAGGCAATGTAATAAAGGGAAAATTTTTACTTTAGCGGCGTAAATTATTTGACAAAAAAAATGGAAGTAAAAAACTGGCGTAAATGTAGTCAAATACATAATCATAAGCAATGAAAATAATGATTCATCTAGACGTAATTCAGCCTTAGAGTGTAAAAATGCGTTTTATATAAAAAGAAATAGTTTTTATGATTTCGAAAGTGAAAAATAATAAAAAAATTTTTTTTGCCTAATCACCTCAATCTAGTCTCGGTCCTAGTTTGATGTGGAGGACAACTACAACTCTCTTTTATTAAATATTCGGCGGACGGAGATTCTTTTTACACGTTGATCTCATCGATAAAAAACTTAACCTTCAGATAAGAAAAAAGTAAAATTGTTAAAAAAAAAAAGAAGAAAAATTTTATGACTTTTATCGTCGGGGATCAGTTTTCAATTATAACGTTCTACTGAATTGAACACGTGACCTAATTGAGAAAAATATTGTCGCAATATTTTTCTCGGTGATAGTAACAAAGTACGTGCTCAATTTAGTAGAACGTTAACGTAATGGCATGTGTAACTTTTGCTCATTTTAGCATCGGTCAAACCGGATATGATGTAAAGAAAGCTGCGAATTTACTTTTTTTTATGTAACACTGTGTAAATATAATTCAAATAATGCGTAATGGCAATTTTAGTTTTAACTAAATGTTATGGTTAATTGTTGTTAACATATGTCTGCATAATAAAGAATAGTAAAGTATAGATGGTTTAAAAAAGAGATCAGTTCATCATCAAAGTGGCAATGTGCTTTGTTTGGGGTGAAAATGTAATATATATATATATATATATATATATATATATATATATATATATATATATATATATATATACTAGCAGGCCACCTTATAAAAGTCAACTAATTTGTTTTTAATTTTGACCATTTGGAAGCAATTTTGCCGGCTTAAAACCTAATCAAAAGTGTGCTACAGGTCCAAATGCCCTATATATTAAATTTCAATTCTGTAAACCAAATATTCAGAGAGGAGTTTTGTAGAGACTTTTCGCACACACGCTGACAAGCTCACTTATAATGTTTAATCATTGTAATTTCTTTCGTATACCCATCTTAGCAGCAACCAAATAGCATAATGGTTAGGAGCGCTGGCTGTCGCCCAGGCGGTCGAGTTTAAATCTTGACTTAAGGTAGTTGTTAGTCTAGCTGCACTGAAGAGCTCTGATACAGCGAAACAGTCTGTCTGTTGATCAGTATATATATATATATATATATATATATATATATATATATATATGATCAGTATATATATATATATATATATATATATATATATATATATATATATATATATATATATATATATTGAAACTTATTGATCTTATTGAAGGGAGTTCCTTCAATAAGTTTCCAGACTTTTTTTGTATGGTTACTTTTATTGATAGTACACACATGAAACTCTAGTACCCCTTCGAAGTAATCTCCTCCTGCTGCAATGCACTTGTTGTACTGTTCTAACATCTTATGGAAGCCCCCATGGAAGTCCTCTTGTGTGAGCATGTCAATGACCCTCGTCACAGCCTCTTTTATCTTCTCAATTGTCTCATAATGACAGCTTCTAAGGTTTTTTTTAGCGTAGGGATTAACCAAAAGTCACAGGGAGCAAAATCTGAACAATAGGGAGGGTGAGACAGTTGTCTTGACGCATATCTTAGTAAAATAGTCTGTGATAAGGATGGGGTTGTGGACTAGTGCATTAGGGCAAGCTTTGTGCAAATTTTCCGCATCCTCAGTTCCTTGCGAATACTTGTATGTTATCTTCCTATATTGACATCAAACTGTGCACTTATTGTCTCTATAGGCACACGACGGTCATTATCCATGAAAGTCTTTATTTGACCAATCAACACTGGTGGTCTGCGTCTCATCATCCCTCACAGATTCCTACCTTCCTTGAATCTCTTATAGCACTCAAAATCTAATGCTCGACTCATGCAAGATTGTCTATAAGCAGTCTGAAGCATTCCATACGTTTCTGTGGCATTTTTTCCAAGTTCAAAACAGAATTTTATTGCATAACATTTTTCTTAAGTGTCCTCACGTCCAGATTGCATTTTTGAAATTCACCAGATGTAACAATCAGGCTTTAGTAGAGTGTATTCCAAATCCTATTGTAGCTGTTCATTTGAACCTGAAATCATAAAAATTTGTCAGTCATCTTATAAGATGTATTGCAATAGCATACTAAATTTTCAAGCGTCTACGACAATTTGAAATGACTGTACAAAAAAGTCTGGAAATTTATTGAAGACACCTCGTATGTGGTTAGTTTAGTATAATAGCAAACCATATAGGAGTCTTCGTGTACAGACAGGCAGACACACACACAGACCTTGAACTTTATTATATTCAACGCAGTCATGCCGTCAAAAACGATGTGCCTTTTTAATTACAGATGCGCAACTTATTTCGCATCATTTGTCATCGTTATTATTTTCAGGTTCCAAATTATTGGTTAATTGAAACAAATGCCTTTTTTTTTTGGCGGGGGCGGGGGGGATACACCCAACTAATCGCATATTTACGTTCATAAAAAGCGATTCAAAACGTAAGACAATTAAATAAAAGTGCATATGACACCGTCTAATAGATCACCAGAAATCAATTTCACGATATTTTGATTCCTTTTTTCTTTCTTTCTTTTTCGTTTTTTTTCTCTTTCTTTTTCTTTTTCCATGTCAATAACCTTTGCTTCTTCATTTATTATCTTATATCCAATGTAAAAACATGCTTGAATTGGTTTGTACATATCAGAGGGCATTGCAAAGGCTGCTGCGAAGAACGTGGGCTCTCTTTACCGTGTTAAAAAACTACTGCCACCTAATAGTATACTATATCTCTATACAGCCACCATTCGCCAATGGATGTTTTGTTGTCACATCTGGACTGGTGCATCTACCATTAATCTCCCAAATAAAAATGTCTCTAACCTAATTGATCCCGCACTATCAACTAGGCTCAAAACTTTGTCCCATCATCGTAGCGTTGCATCCCGTGCTTGTTTAGAAAGTACTTTAATGGAATGCGCTCTGATAAACTCGTAGCACTTGTGTCCTCTCAACAACTAACTCGTCAAGAAGCAAAATCCCAACCCTAGGATCCTAGATGCTGGAAAGCTTTCTACTCCAATAGTTTCTTCCCCAGAAATGCTAGAATTTGGAACTCCCTTCCGGGATTCTGCTTTCCCAACTGTACTGACATGCAAAAGTTCAAGTGTAATGTGAACAAACATCTTGCTACTCATCTCCCTTCATAATACCCCTGCAACGTATGTCCCTGATAATAGCCCCTACTTCAAAGTGGCACTGTGTCTTGTTTGGGTGAAAATTTTATAAATTATTTTTTAAAAATATATATAATAGGCTATTCTCTCGGAGTGCTAGACTTTTAAATTTCTGTTTTTCTGACCAGACCTCTCGCTCAACGCCTTACATAGTGTCCTTGTACATATGGTTTTAAATAATAGTCCATTACATTTCAAGAAGGAATATGCCCTTTTTGAAAAAGAGTAAAGCATGTACCGAAATATTAAATGGAATTAATAAAATCTCTTTGTCAGGAATAGATTTTCTAGATCTTGAACCGGGAATTGGAAAAATCGGAACTTTTTATGGTATCGGAATCTGAAAAATGTGTGCCTATTTTCCGATGCAAAAAAAACGATTCTTTTAATGATTTTGTTTAAAACAAAATCTTCCACTGTTGGTAGCAATAATGAATAAAAATTTATTTAAAACTATCAGTTAAGCTAAAAGCTACAATTTACCTCCATAATTGTGTTTTTTACGTTTGACATGTTTTATGGGAAATCGGGAAAAGTAAGAATTTTATAGTAAAATGTTTAGAGATTTATAAATAACGCAATTGGAATTTGTAATGGTATCAGAATTGGAAATTTAGTACGGAATCATTCATTTTTTTAAAGAAGGAATTAGTGTGACAAACTATTGATATATGTTTCTATTATTTCATTATAGAAACATATTCGTAAGTTAATTAATAAAGAAAATAGTTATGTATTTATTTATTTGCGGACGGTTATCCCATCTCCTATAATCATCGGAGTGAGAGAAGAGCAAGCGAGAGAGAGAGAGAGAGAGTATGAGAGAGAAAAAAAGTTGGGAAGAATATATACAGAAAGAGAGAGAAGAGAAAGAAAGAGAGAGAGAGAGAGAGAGAGGAGATAAAAACTGTTGTAGATAATGTTGACGCCGTAAAATGTTTTTTCGGCATAAGAAGAAATGTAAAAAGCGAGCGAGAGAAAGAGAAAGAGCAAGAGAGAGAGAAAGACAGAGAAAGAAAGAGAAAGAAGAGATAAAAACTGTTGTAGATAATGTTGACGCCGTAAAATGTTTGGGTTTTTGGGCAGAAAAAGAAATGTAAAAAGCGAGCCAGGCAAAGAATCGAAATGAAAACTATTGTAGGTGGTGTTGGCGCCGTAAAATGTATGTTTTTTCAACATAAAAAGAAATGTACAAAGCGAGTTAGGAAATAAAAACTGTTGTAGATTACGCTGACGCCATAAAATGTTTTTTTTTTTAGTTTTTCGACATAAAAAGAAATCTAAAAAGCGAGCGAGCAATGAGAGAGAGATGGAATAAATTCGGCTGTAGATAGCGTTGACTCCGTAAAATATATTTTTTTTTGGGGGGGGGGGGTTCGGTATAAAAACGTACAAATCGAGCAAGCGAGTAAAAGAGGAAATAAAAACTTTTGTAGATAATGATGACGCCGTGAAATGTTTGTTGGTTTTTCTTCTGCATCACCGTGAAATGTTTTTCCTTCGACAGAAAAGGAAATGTAAAAAGCAAGCAAGATAGATAGATAAATAGATAGATAGATAGATAGATAGATAGAGAGAGAGAGAGATAGAGAGAGAAAGAGAAAGAGCGAGAGAGAATTGGGAAGAATATATACAGAGGGAGAGAGAAAGAGATGAAATGAAAACTGATGTAGATATTATTGACGCCATAAAATATGAACACAACAATTTACTCAGAGGGCAAAAGTAGGTATTATTGCGATGCCATATTTGATTGGTACATTAGCGTTCGTTTAGAATGTGAATAGCGTTAATCCGGAATATATGAATAGTCAGAGCTCAACCAATCAGAATGAGTAGAATTCGTCTGGGGAGACTTTATTATTTTTCAATCGGAAAAGGGGAACAATATGTTATGTCTATGAGTTTATGATCCAGTTACGAAGGATGCACACACAATAAATATATAATGTGTATATTTCCTCCTGGTGTTGACTGAAGGCGGTAGGAGGACTTGATATTTAGAGGGAAAAGTAGGAACTACTTTCTCTAAAGATGGTGATGATTGTGATGGTGTTGCTTCTAGGATGAAATGTAGGATTTTAATTAAACGACTAAATGTGTCTAAAATATCGTTCTAAAGTTACATAAGCTAATAGTCTAGACATAATAAATTTGTAGGTGGCGTCTGTTGTAGATATTACTTACTGCCTTATAATAAATTATTTTTATGAAACAAAATATACAAGATCAGTTTTAATCTAGAATATAGACCAATATTAAATAAAAATGACACAAGCCTTTGATTTGATGTTCTGGACTCTCTGGAGACATTGGGTATTGTGGAATTATTCATTTTATATTACACTCGCACGTATATTTGATATAATAAATGTCTCAATAAGATCAATGGAAAAGACTTTAAGAAAATTATACAAAAAGAAATTGCGCCTAAGAGTAAACATACTGGCTAACATAAAATCATTTAAATGAAATACTTATGAGTTATACTTAAATAAATAACAATCCAGTATATGTAAACCAAAAGTCCAATCATTCCCTATCAATCACAAAACAGATACGTAATTATATCTAACGTAGAAGTAGCAATAACTTTAGCGACGAAAATATATTTTAGTCAAGGAACATTTATCACACAGCTGTAAAAAATAATAATCAAAATTAATATAAGCGACAGAATATCAATATTTATAAGATTTAGCACAAAGGGAAAAGAAATATAATCTAGTATACATCGCCTTATAATCAAATGCTAAAACTAAACTTGGTAAGAAATTCCTAAACATTGAAGAAAAACACTTCTCCGTAAGTAATTCTTAAAAAAACGTTCAATAAAAATAACAAAATACTATCCTAAAGTTGCTGCGAAAACATAGAAATAATACTTAAGGCACATAATAAAAAGTATTAAATGGGATTAAAGTATATTTAAAGTTAGTTTGCGAACAGTTTTAGGAGTGGTGATGAGTTTTGCGACAGTTTACAACAGTTAGGGACAATTTGCGGACATTATTAGGTTTGCGACAGTTGGAGGTAGTGGTCATTTTGTGACAACCTGCATTCATACATGCACACACACACACACACACACACACACTCACACACACACACACACACACACTCACACACAAAGTGCAACTGATATTTGTAGAATGTGTCGGAGTTTGTGTGTCTTGCTTTATTCTATTTTTATGATTGTTATCTCGTACTCACCTTATCGGCAGTTGCCAATGTGAGAGACGACGACACGTGCACAGAGAAGATAAAAAGAAATTCACGGCACACAGCGTTGTTCTGGTCAGCATTTATTCATGGTCTCACACTGAGATTAAAGGCTTTAGTAATTTCTCTGACATTTTCATGTAGTTCTTCTTTAACAATTCCTTTCAAACGTTCATAGTCAAGGATGCATAATTGTCCTTTACCGTTTCATTTTAGCCGATTCACCGATGAATTCATATTTCAAGCGTTTTGATTTGTTAATCGGCATATATTTTATCAATCGCTACGGTTCTTAAACGACAACTTCTGTGTGTTTAAAACTTTTTATTAGAAATATTTCCGAAAAGAAAAATAAAGATCATAAAAGATAACTACTCTGTGTGTTCTTTTGTGCAAACAAACAATACTTCTATCTGGTATTTAATAGTTTTGGTTTTGTTCATTTTTCTTTTATTCTTAGCCATTTATCGATCACTTTGACTTTAGTAATCACCACAATACCACATTTACTCTGTGGATTTATCATCTTCATCATCGTCAACATAAAACATACTCTTTTCAGCGAGCTTCGCCACAAGGTTGAGGACAAGTAATTTTTCTGTTGTGGGAATTAGCAGATTATATTCACGTATTTTCCAAAGGCATTTTCAGGACTGTTTTTGCCTTCTCCCCACGTACTAATGACCAAGCTCAACGTCGCTTAACTCTGGTGATCTAACGAGGACTAGTTAGCCAACATAATTATGCCGTATATTCTATTACTTAAAATGGTTTTAAATTAACTTCTATTAAAAAAGATATTTTTATAATTTCATTAAAATACTGAGTGACATAACACAAACATTTCAATTTAAGGAACCAAATAATATTATTGTATGGGCGAGCGATATATAAACAGGGTCTATATAACTTATAAACAGGGTCTATATAACTTATAAACAGGATCTATATAACTTATAAACAGGGTCTATATAACGTATAAACAGGGTCTATATAACTTATAAACAGGTTCTATATAACTTATAAACAGGGTCTATATAACTTATAAACAGGGTCTATAGAACTTATAAACAGGGTCTGTATAACTTATAAACATGGTCTATATAACTTATAAACAGGATCTATATAACTTATAAACAGGGTCTATATAACTTATAAACAGGGTCTATATAACTTATAAACATGGTCTATATAACTTATAAACATGGTCTATATAACTTATAAACAGGGTCTATATAACGTATAAACAGGGTCTATATAACTTATAAACATGGTCTATATAACTTATAAACATGGTCTATATAACTTATAAACAGGATCTATATAACTTATAAACAGGGTCTATATAACTTATGTCTTTTTAACGTTGTGGTATATATAGTGTGACGTCTAGCGGTTAAAATGTTCTATTATAGTATATATGCGAGGGTGTTTAACATATAATGAAACAGTTCATTAAAATTGAGTCTGTGTATGGTACAGGCAACGAACAGACCTTTCTCCTTTGTGTCTTCGTCTCTTCTCATTATTCAAGTTCATCTCCCTCTAAAGAAAGCCAAACAATAATGCATTTCATAATTGCAAGACGTTGTAACTATATATTTCGGAATTGCAAGACGTTGTAATTTTCTACATTGTACTAAAGTCGCGTTTCTCACAGCTTCCAAAACGCGGAGACGATATCTTTTGTGTTAACTTGTCCGACTTTTCCCGACTGCCTCCAAACTCTAAGTTCAGATTACGTGTATTACTAATCCATTTCATTACGCCAGTAACTCACGTGATATTAAGATCACCTGATGCCATCACTAAAACCATCTCCATTGTTTATGTTCTAACATTCTTGTTTTTTTTTCTTACACAGTGGTCACCACTTATCAAGGCCCGGAAGCCACTCAGGGATAAGGGTTATTGCAAGTACATTACGTTAGTGTGGAGATTTGATGAAGTGTTTACTTAAAGGGGCGGTTCATTAAGAATTTATTTGTTGACGTTGGACTTGAAGGCATCCAAGTTGTAGTCAAGTGTGAAGCAGGCAGACGGAACAGAGTTCCACAGGCGTGCAGTTCTAAGAAAGAAGCTTTGTTCATGGAATCCACGTTTTGATTTAGGCACAGATAAAGAGTGGGGGGGGATTTTTCACAGTGGATTCAGCTAGACGGGTGTTTTTCCGTGAAAGATTGGCGAGGAAGGACCAGAGATTGGAGTTCAGACGAGCACCTGCCATGGAAATAACGATAAAACAAGGATAGGCTCGCAACGTCCCTTCTGTGGGAGAGAGGTTGCAGGGTAGAGAAAAGGGCATCTCCCACTAAGCCACGAAGTCTATTTTGTACTCTGTCAAGGCAGGATAGGCTGTTTTTAGCAGCTCCTGCCCATATATGGTAGCAGTATTCCATCCTTGGACGTACTTGGCTTTTATATAGATATAAAATTGCATCAGTAGTGAGATATCTTCTGGAGCGGTAGAAGGATCCCACCATCTTTAACATTCTTACGTTAACATTCCTGATACATTTTGACAATATTTTTATCTGAAAAATATCTTTCGTTTTGATACATCTATACATCAAAAACGACCATAATGATAATTGTTTAGATTACTTTGCATACCCCGGCAGTGCTCTAGATAACAATATAAGAGGCAGATTAATACAATCGCCTAAATCTTTTGCCGGAACAAACCATCTACTTTTTAAAATTTTTTTTTTTAATAAATTAAATCTCTAAATTGGCGTGGGAGGAAATAGGGATTGAGTTTAAGAGTGGGTGATATTCTTCCAAGATGTATATTAGAAGAAAAAAAAACATTGGAGAGTGGGCATCTTGAAAATATCTATCACCACCGAAAAATAATAAGGGTAGACTCATTCACTTAACTAGTTGCGTGGGTAGGTGTTCGCCGAACGAGTCGCACTGAATATCTCTTTTAAGGTCAAGAACCGCAATCATATTTTTTCTGTTCGGAACAGATTCTGAGAACCGACCAGCACACGTGCTGTCAAACAAGTGCATAAACACACACACACACACACACACACACACACACACACACACACACACACACACACACTATCCACTTGTGTTCTTGATTTATCTTCTAGTTGGACTAGCGAGTAAGTAACCATAAACTATTTTTAAAGTGTGTGTGTGTATATATATATATATATATATATATATATATATATATATATATATATATATATATATATATATATTATAAATCGTATAACTGTCTTTTATCAAAAGGCGCCGATGCGAATAAACTCTTTTTTGACCCCCATCCGCCTCTAAAGACTTGTGGTCGGCGTGAAATATTTCTTAAAATATATGCAAAGGAAAAACATTTTTCATGGGCTCAACCAACGATGCGTAGATGCCAATAACATTAGTGACAGAAAGAGAGGGGTGAGGATTACTTTGAAGACAAACTATTTCTTTATCTATATAATAATACGCTAAGCCACTGCATGGTTGCCCATGTGTTGTCACCTTTCATACATATTTTTTAAAAATGAGATCGTCCGATTTGCAAATATATAACAATACAATTGGCGACCAATCTGATGTAGTTAAGGCAACCAAGTTCAACAATTGTGCAATGGGTTTTCCCCATTGATTGCCGTATGTTGTCGGTTCTCTGCAGTTTTATCAGATCCATCTCTTAGTCTTTTTGCCTTCTCTCTTTGAAAAGGTGTTAGTTTATTGCTAATCTGAGGCCCCTACCGGTAATGCCAACGGAGCTGCCAAAGCATTTCTTTGGAGGCCAGACTGCTCCTCCTTGAGTGCGCTGGCTGTTAAATCCCACTTCCCGACCTGAGTGTCACATCTTTTCGCTGTGGAGGAGACATATATCCATCATTTTATAATGAATTGTTTCAGAATTAACTTTCATCGTCCCGTCGATGAAAGCCGTGCAAGTTATATTAAGTGACATTCGTTTGTATTCATTTGACAATTATTTTTCAGACAGAGCATAGGTATTTTTTAAAATTAGATTGTACAATTATAATAAACTAGCGGGGGTACTCGGCGTGGCCCGGGTGTTTGTAGCTGTGTGGGTTGGGGGTGATCAAAACAACCCTGTTTTAAAAATATGACGTTGGCCGGGTGTTTGGAGGTGTAAAAAAAAGTTTTAGTAGGAAAGTAGCCTTGAACCCCGAACCTTTGACGTGGAGGTGGAAACGAAATGGAAAAAAAACCTGGGACCTAACCATCTCGGCCACGAGAGGAGAGGAATTAAAAGCACTTTAATTTAACGTTTATAAAATGAAATTGACAGGTGCGAGAAACTTAAGTCGCGTGATGTTCGACCTTGAAATATGACGCGGTTGCAAGCCAGTTTTCGCTTGTTTTATACTGAAAAGTGAATGAAACATGCGGCGATCAAAATATCTGGAAAAAATAGCGCGTGAAAGTCAGGCAAATTAAATCCACACGCGATCCCCGTTCTTAAGTCGTAGATATTATTATTTAGACGTGATATAAAAAGTTTTAAAAAGAAGCGAGTCGAGCAAGAAGGCCGTCGAAAAAAAGCCTTTTGCAGACATACCCAAAAAGCGAACATACATACATATACATACACACATTTTATGTATATAGACTAGTGGGGGTTCCCGGCATTGCCCGGGTGTTTGTGTTGGAGGGGGTTAAAATAAAAAAAGTTTTGGTAGGTAAGTATGAAGGATCGAACCCGAACCCTTGAGGTGAAGTTGGAAATTAAAGTGTGAAAAAAGAATGTGCGACGTTAACCACTAGGCCACCACAAAATAGTAACAAAAACATGTTTGAATTTATTTAAGTATTAAGGAATTAGCAGGTGCCCGTACTTAATGAGGTCAACTTTGACTGCGGGGCAATATTTTATTTACTGCGTGGGCAGCTTTTTTTATTTTTGTTTCCCCAAAATGTTGGGGGGGGGACCAGCTCCCCATAAAAAGGGGATTGTTCAAATTGAATAGCAATTGTCTGATATAAGGAGAAACTCCACATTGATCAAAGCTGATTGCTTTTGGACGTTTCCGGCTCTCACGATCGGAACTCTGCTGCCAGAATTAGTTTCGCTTTTATTATACGAAAAAGCTTAATGCACACGCGGCGATTGAAAAATGTTGAATATTTATCTTTTCAAAGTCGAGCAAATTAAATAGACAAGCGACCCCCGTTGTTAACTCGCAGATATTATCATTTAGACGTGATATAAAAAGTTTTTAAGAAGAAGTGAGTCGATCGATCACTTCTCGGAAAAAAAAAGCCTTTCTCGAACATACACAAAAAACGAACATACATACATACACACATTTTCGCTTTTATATTTATAGATAAATAAAGTACATTTTGTGAACTGGATGTATGTAAGCATCCGCTCGGGTTTGCCGGAATATGGCGTAAACCACCAGAATATTGGCGCTGAGAAAATCTTAGAGACGTTACGAAACAGAAACTAAGAACATCCGTCGGATACGAATTACTATTTAAAAAAAAAATGGAAAAAAAAAAATAAAAAAAGTAAAATATAACAATAACCCAACGTAAGTTTTAATTATTTTTTCTCGCCTAATTAAAATGTAATTGGGGGGAGGGGTTAGGATTTAGGGTTAGGGTAAAGGTTTAGGGTTAGGGCTAGTTCCTCCAATCGCTAACGGTAGAAAAAAACATTTAGCAGCTGGTCCATCAAAATTAAATTGGTTGCAGTGTGACGCCATGATTTACATTTAACAACTAATTTTTTTTCATCAAAAATTTATCAAAAGTAGTTTGTTAATTATGTGGCTTTTCATTGGGTAACCAAGTTCTCGTTCATTGTCGTTTTCTGATTGGTTGATCAATTTGACCAGCGCTCGGCCAAAGGTCACGATATTCCAGCGGCTTACGTCATGTTCCGGGTAAACCCGAAAAGATGCTTCCGGTTCACAAAATGCACTGACACTGAAAAAAGAAACATATTCGATCTATTTATTTAAAATACATTTATCTAACAACGATAATTTTTTTTTAATACAGTGTAACCCGGATATAAGACCCGAATATAAGAAAACATATATAAGAAACTCGGATATAAGAGAGTTGTATGATCGATATAAGAAGTCTCTTATATCCACTGTAGTGGGTTACACTGTAGTATTAATCCTCGCTGACATTATTTCAAAGGGAATATTAGTATTAACAGTCATCATCATCATCATCATATCGTATGAATCCGAACATGCTCTTGTTGGAATTGGTTTCCCCAATATTTTTTTCTAGTCAGAATTCTTTCTAAAAACATATCGAGTACTTCCGGGAGGGATAAGAGAAAGTGATTTTTGTGGGTCGAACTGGATTCGAACTTTGACCAATGAGGTCAGCAGTTTGTGCCGTTAACCACTAAACTATAGTCATCTCCCATTATTAACAGCAAATTATATAAATTGGTTTCGATTGTGGCGTGGAATTTCTACGCGGTCTTGTCATAAATTTATTAATTTGTAGAATCGTCTTTATTTATTTATTTATTTATTTATTTATTTATCTATCTATCTATCTATCTATCTATCTATCTATCTGTTAATCACTGTTTATCACAACCAAAACTTGTGCTCATTGTACTTTATTATGCAACGTCAGGAGTTACATGACTTTAGTGGAACGGCGTTCTATTAATGTTGGCCGCGCTTGAATAAGTAAATATACGTGGTTGGCCAATTTTTACATAAATAATGAATTGTAATCCACTTTTTTTCTATTTTAATTTTATTCTTTTTAGTATAAAAAAAAAAAGGTTAAAATATCCAACTTGTTTTACAAAGACACCGATATGCATTCTGGTGGACGTAAAACAAAAAGTTTTATTATTATTCTCGGGGACGGCGGAAGTAGCACAATGCTATTGATTTGACTGCCTCACATTTCCACTGGATACTGAAAGGAATAAATGAAAAAAAGAGTACGCTAACCAAACGGATAAAGAAAATGGAGTAGCTTATATACAAGCTGATAGCTTTTCGTATTCTTGCGCATCACATACATCATGCACCCACGCGAAATAAATCACGGAGTATTTTTTCTAGGGAATCATTACTTATCAAGGCCCAAAGCCAACTCGAGGATAAGAGTTAAAGGTGTATGGTGACGCAATTTCGCGATGATCGGTAATAGTGGAAATTGGTAGAAACTAAAAAAATATTGAATTTCAAGTAAAAAAAAAAATGGTACTTATGTACGAGCCTTTTTCAAGTCTCACACAAAACACACATTCATATTTCAAGCTGTCATATACATACGCGCACACAAACATACGCGCCCACGTCCACACATGTACAGTGTACACTTATTCACGTTCGCGTACATACACTCAAATTCACGTATATATACACACACACACTTACGTACACACATGTACTCACACACGCGAACACGATCACGCACATGGACGACGTCACTTCCGCTTTCTAAGGAAATACACATGCGCAAAATACACTCTGGAAACGAGTATAAAAACAAGGTGATAAGCTGTTTCTTTCTCTTTAGAACCAACTCTCAACGAGAGAGGTTGGGCGAACAAGCCGCGCGCCGTTTCGGCGCGCGCACCTCACGCCCACTTCCTACTATGTATGGAGCACGAGCTAAAGGCTTTCTCACCCTTTCTCTTTCCACCTACTACTGGCCACTAAGAACACCTTCGCGTCGCCGACTACTAACTGATGACAACTCTGATATCCTCTCCTTTGTCTACACGCTGGACTACCATTCTCAATTTTCCTACAACATTTATTTCTCTTCCCACGCGCGGACATGTTATAACTAAAATGTTCATTTCTTTTAACAGCAAATAAACGACATTTATCTTATCCATTAATTGTGTCTTTGTTTCCTTCAATTCCCATTCGTTTCATTATTATTTTGTAACGGGATTGGGGTATTTATATATCCTAGTCCCCTACAAATTTGGTGACCCCGTTATTTAAATGAAATGGATGAGGTTGAATGAAGCACTCATACACACACAGACTCTTTCTCTACAAAGATAAACTTTCCCTCTTCACCACTTAACGAGAGACGCACGCCAAGGTATAAACTTTTCCTCTTCACCACTTAACGAGAGACGCACGCCAAGCTATAAACTTTCTTTCTCACCAGCTTACAGCGAAAGACGCACGCAAAACTAACCACGTGTGGTACCCTTTCTTTTACTTGTTTCTTTCACCAAAGACATTCCTGTTCGTTTAATTCAATTTAACATGTCGTTCGTTTCTTCCTCGAGACAATTCATTTTCCCTCGGAACGCGAGAGGAGCACGCATTTCCTCCTATGCCACAAGTCCACAACAAACTGGCGCCCGACTGACTTGGAACGAACAAGCATGGCGACCCTACCGTTTTGAGATTAATTGTTTTGAGCGAGACGCGCGTTTTATTTGATAAAGAAAAAAACGAACTTCTCAACAAAGAAAACCAAGCGAACCAAACCACTACCCACAGGAATAGCTACTACCAACTACAATGACGAACCCTCGTCAGACTCTGCAAAAAAAAAAAAAAAAAAAAAAAAAAAAAAAAACGAACACGGAGCTGTCGACTTTCATATCGAATTTAAAAACAAATTCGAGCTTGACAAACATTTTCACGGTTTCCTGACATTACCCTGCAACAAACGCGAGGAGCAAAATCACATAGGCCTATGCAATTCCCTCCCGCACAAGCAGACGCAACAACAAAGAAACAGGACATCCCTATCAACACATAGGAAGAAGTTGAATGAACAATACGAGTTGAGATGCACGACGCACGCGGATAAACTCAAAACTTAGAAGTTTCGTTGACAGCCGGCAACCACGAACGACTACACAACAAACGCCCGTACAGACAATGTACACACATTACCGCAGACTCACTTGCGAAGACAACAGTAACCAGACCCCGTTCAACAAGAACAAACGCGCGACTAGCGCCTGTCCAAACGATGCACACATTACCGCAGAACCATGCGAAGCTACCGTCAACTGGACACACACACGACACCGTCAACACACAAAAAAAAAAAAAATTCCTTCCAAACGGAACAATTCACTTCTCTGTCCAAGCAACTCTTTGCACATGTCAGCACACAACAGAAACCAAACCAACAAATGTCAGCCAAAAAAAAGAGTAAACGCATTTTCCACGCGTAAGTAAATACTTTTTTTTTACGAACAAACTCCGTTTTTGACATTCCGTTCCTTTGTGACGTTTTTTTCAAACAACCACACCAACAGCAAAAAAAAAAAAAAAAAAAAAAAAAAACAGAACAAAAAAATCAACTGCCGAAAACATTACTCACAAAAAAAAAAAATATATATATATATATACATAAATATATACACTGCATGTATTTTTTTTTTTTTTCCTAGGAAGGGGAGTATTTGTACGAGCCTTTTTCAAGTCTCACACAAAACACACATTCATATTTCAAGCTGTCATATACATACGCGCACACAAACATACGCGCCCACGTCCACACATGTACAGTGTACACTTATTCACGTTCGCGTACATACACTCAAATTCACGTATATATACACACACACACTTACGTACACACATGTACTCACACACGCGAACACGATCACGCACATGGACGACGTCACTTCCGCTTTCTAAGGAAATACACATGCGCAAAATACACTCTGGAAACGAGTATAAAAACAAGGTGATAAGCTGTTTCTTTCTCTTTAGAACCAACTCTCAACGAGAGAGGTTGGGCGAACAAGCCGCGCGCCGTTTCGGCGCGCGCACCTCACGCCCACTTCCTACTATGTATGGAGCACGAGCTAAAGGCTTTCTCACCCTTTCTCTTTCCACCTACTACTGGCCACTAAGAACACCTTCGCGTCGCCGACTACTAACTGATGACAACTCTGATATCCTCTCCTTTGTCTACACGCTGGACTACCATTCTCAATTTTCCTACAACATTTATTTCTCTTCCCACGCGCGGACATGTTATAACTAAAATGTTCATTTCTTTTAACAGCAAATAAACGACATTTATCTTATCCATTAATTGTGTCTTTGTTTCCTTCAATTCCCATTCGTTTCATTATTATTTTGTAACGGGATTGGGGTATTTATATATCCTAGTCCCCTACACTTATGCCATTGTTATGTCTCAAATAGTAATATATCCAAAAATTACGAAAAATGATAAGGTAGAAAAAATAATTATTAATGAAAAGAGAAATTTGTGAAATCACTGTATTACGCTTACTAAAAAAAAAAAAAAAAAAAAAAAAGATAGATAAGTTGACAAGGGAGATAATTAAGTTCTGCTGCTTACATCACGTGATGAACGTAATTCAAAATGCCGGAGAAATTTTATTCCCCTGTCTAAAATTTATCGAAAAATGTTTTTCATTGATAATTATTTTTCTGCCTCATCGTTTTCCGTAATTTTTGGATATGTTACTATTTGCGACATGAAAATAACGTAGGTACCGTTTGTTTTACTTGAAATTCAATTTTTTTTTTGTTTGCATAATATAGAAGCAACGAATTTGATGGGACGGCTTAATAAGAAATTGTTAACATTGGACTTGAAAACGGTTATGCCATAGCCAACGTGGAAGCAGCCTCTCAGTATTGTGTTCCATACACAATACTACATTGAAATTACGTGAACATTCTCATGGAAAGGAAGAACGGAGAATCCTGCAAAACATTACTACAGAATTAAGAAACAATGAATTTAAAAAAATTTGTCGATAATGTAATAGGTGTGTTTGTCATTTATTAAAAACTAGCAGGAACACCCAATGTTGCCCGAGATTGAATGAAGATCAACAAATACTTTTATTTTTATCGAAATCGGTGAAATCGCCTATTGGTTAATCAAATCGATTGATTGCCTGTTCTAGTAGGAAACTTGAATTAAAGTTTAAAATGCGAAAGTCAAATATCATGGTTCAATTGTGCTCCAGATAGAAACATTGATTTCGACAAGCCCCTTTCTTATCAAAGTGCCTATTTTTGATTTTATACGCCGGACCCTTCTGCTTGTGCGGTGATAACTTCTCAAATGTACTTGTGATGTTAGGTTGTATAAAAGTTTTAATTTTGATAAAAATCGGATTGTTACTTCTTTAATCGTATTTTTGTCAATTATCGATTTCTGATACTTATCGAGGGTATTCCGATACAAAACCAGTCTAAAAAAAAACTCCCAGACACATAAAGTACATTTGTGTGAAATTTCATAAAAATCGGCCAAGTCATTTTCGAGTCCATAGGGAACTTTATCTATCTATCTATCTATCTATCTATCTATCTATCTATCTATCTATTACACACACACACACACACACACACACACACACACACACTGACAACGTGCCTTTTATATATATATAAGTAGAGACTAACACGTTGTTGGATAATGTTTCGAACGCTTCCGTTTTTTTTTTTTTTTTCCGAAAAGGCGGGAGTGCCGACAGAATACATTATTACTTAAGATATTCGCGTCAACACGTGCGTTAACTTTGTTGCGTGTTCTGTGTCCATTACCAATTCTACGCGTTAGCATGTTTCAATTTAGATTTATAGATAACACTCGGGGCATTATTTCTGTTTTTTTTTTTTGTTGTTGTTTTAGATGACGATAAATCATTTGCATTATTTGCATTATTCGGACTACTGTTCTCATCTTGGTTGGTATTCCGGCAACGTTTCGGCCAATATAACCTTCGACCTTCTTCAGATGTATCTTCACAATGGCTGTTCTTGGTAAAACATTCAGATAGATAGATAGACAGATAGATAGATAGATAGATAACTGGTTCTAAAGTGGTCAAGAAGGGGTCAAAATTGAAAAAATCGTTATACGTTTTGTACATTAATCTTAGTTTATTTTCAATCAGTTCACATGCGTGCCGTGGGTACAGTGGTAACGTCACAAGCTTTGAATACTACAGTTTTGCTTTCTGGTTTCGAGTCTAGCTGAATGCACCCAAAATACTTTTTTTTACTTTGAAAATCACGACCCTATAAAAATATATACGAAATCTTGATGGATTAAAATATCATATTTAAGCGTATTTTACGCCTAGGAAAAGCCCCCCCTCAATATATATATACAAGGTGACTAAAAAAAACGGGCCCCAACTCTAATTAGGCCCCGTTTCTTAGTGTTTTTCCCGAATGAAATGAAACTTTGGTCATAACTAGTTTATTGTATTCAAAACATCACAGCAAAACATTAGGGTCTTTGGCCTTTATTTTTCTCCGTTCTACAGCATATGTTCTAGATGGCCTCCATTTAGCGTTTGTTTTGGGGGGGTCACCATATATATATATATTCTACTATGTGACAAGTCACGCGTCCTAGGACGCGTGACTTGTCACATAGTAGAATGTAGAACTAGATAAAAATATAAAAATTAAAATCGAGGCATAGCCAACAGATTGCGCCGTGGCCCATACGGTTAGGTCGTCCGTATTGCACCTTTCATGCGTGTGGAGACCCGAGTTTGCGACTATGTCGGAGCACGTCACTGATGAGAGTCGGTACATCGAAACCCACTTTGGGTCTGGCGTTGGCCGTTGTCAATGCAATTGTTCGATTCTATCTAATTCTGGGTGCTAGCTTTATCATAAAAAACTTTATGTGAACGGTTATTTATATATATATATATATATATATATATATATATATATATATATATATATATATATATATATATATATATATATATATATAATCTAGTCTTAATATGTATATATCGTTTTGATCTCATTGCTGTATATTAGGTTTAATATAATAATCACTAGAGAATTGTCTCGATAATAATAAATACTAGTAATCTGCATGAATTAAAATATCATATTTAAACATATCTTACGACCAGGCAACGCCGGGCGGCCTGCTAGTATTAAATAAAACTTACTGAAATGGCAGAGGCGTTTTAGTCATTTATTTAAACATTTCCTCCACACTCATTTCAGTATAACCAAAACTGACAAAACATTTTCGTTATCGGATCGTGTTTCGAATGCTTCCATGTATAACAAGTGACAGGAGTGCCGGTGGGATACAGATTACTTACTATATTCGCGTCATTCGTGTATGTTATCCACCCATGTAAGAATTGTGTTTTGTTTTTTATAGTGTTCAAATTACTCTAATTGTTATGTTTCAACCGTTTTTTGTTGTTTTATTTTTACACCAAGCTCCAAAGCCAACAGGGTCTCGGCCTTTGTTTAGCTGAATTGTCCTTTGTTGATTGAGTGATGTCTCTGGTTTTGTATAATTCTAGGAGGCCGCCCTCCTAGGCTTTCCATTCATTTTTTGAGAAGAAGGTTTTTTGTTGTTGTTTGTTTTTGTCCTTGTTTGTTTGTTTGTTTGTTTGTTTTGGGGGAGGGGGTTCCTAATCGCCTGAGGAACCCCTACTGGAGGAATTCTGATGGGTTCCTTCAGGCATTTTTATAGCCCAGAGTGCTCTTTCAAATCCCACTTTCTGACCCCTTTGGCTGGCACATAATTCCATTGTGGTAAAGAAGATAACTATTGTTGTGCTGCAGTTTAAATAGATGGAAGGGAAACCAAGGGATGATGACGCTAATGATGATGATGATGGGTTTATATCCACAGAAGAAAAAAAGAAGAGAAAAGAGAATGAAATAGATGTTGAATTCTTCGTTTTAGGTGTAATGAGCGATTTCTCCAGGAATTGATAATGTCTATTAGTGTACATCTCAATCCTACAATTCCTAAGTTTCTTTTATTCTGTCTATATTTGCATGTGTCCTGTCAGTCTTTGCTTTGATATAGTTTGTTCTAATCGCGTTACCTTGTCCGGCTGTTATTAGAGATTCAGTTTCTCTATTTCTCCTTTTCATAGCCATGTCCGAGTGTTTTCGTGAGTCTCACCTTTTGTCATTCTTATGAATCGTCTGTGTAGCTGTTTCTCTTCCCATTTTTCGTTTTTCGTCTTATCCCTTGCTCTCTGTTCTCTGTTTTGTTTATTTATACAGTGTTTCTTGCTGCAGTAATTAGCCTTTCTGTGTCCTGCATTATGTATTTTCTAGATTTTTTTTTTGTGTGTAATTGTCTATTATACTAACCAGCCCTCTTCTTCCGTCTTTCATTTTCACGTAGAGTGGATCAACATCCTCCTTTGGATGTAGTGCACTGTGCATGGTCGTAAGTTTCCTGGTCTTCTGATCGATTGATATGCCTAAGTTCTTTGCCCCAACCTATAAACGGTTCAAAATATCTGACTACTGACACTGCCCATGTGTTTGTACCACTTATTAGGTTTCTTCAACATATTTTAATTTCTAGGAGTTTTCTTGTTCTTCTTAGGTATTCCTTTCCAATTTTCTCTTTCATTTCTTTTGCTTTGATGGTGTCTGCTTCTAGAACTCCAAAGTATTTGTAGGTTTCATGTACGTCCGCTTGGTCGGGTAGTTCCATACCTTCCGTTAACTTCAGCCCCCCCCCTCTTATAACTAGCAATGCGCACTTTTTCCATACCGAATTCCATTCGGATATCTTGGCTGAAGAATCTGCTTGTGTTTATTAGCTTCTTAAGTTTCTGTTTGTTCCTTACAAAATGTTTCAGGTTGTCCATATACATTAGGTGGTTCATTCTTTCATCTGTATTAGTAAATTTGCATCCGGCTTGGCACTTCCTTAATATATTGTTAAGAGGCATCCTGACTATGATGAACAGTAGTGGTGATAGGGAATCAACTTGGAAGACACCGCTTTGTATTTTTATATCAGTTATATATTGTCTATCAGCTGTCAGTTAGTCTTCATGTTTTAATTGTTTTCTTGGGTTTTTTTTTTTTCATTCAAATTGATAATTCTGTCTGGTATTTTGCACATTCTCAAGCATCCTATTATCCATACGTGAAGGATCCTATCGTACGCTTTCTTATAGTCGATCCATGCCATGGCCATATTTTTACCTCTCTATATAGTAAGTCATATGATCCTATTTTTCCTTTGCAGCATCCTTTTTGTTCCTCTGGGAATAGTCCTCTATTATTAAGGGAGTGGTAAATTTGTTCTCTCAGTACTGCTGTTAAGATATTCTACATGGTAAACAAGTCATAGGTCTGTAGTTACTGGAAGCGGTTCCTCTTTCTGTGTCTTTTTGTATTAAGGTGCTTCTACCTTTGATCTATTCTGGCACGTCTGATTGTCGAATACATCTTTTCAGGTTTTGATTAGCCTTTCATGTAGTATCGTGAATGTTTTGAACCAGTATGCGTGTATTCCATTGTGGCCTGTTACTCTCCAGTTTACCCTTTTTCTTAGAGTTGCTTTGAGGTTTTCCTTGCAAATGTCATGCTCTGCCCCTACTTCAATTTGCTATAGCTCTTCTTTGTGTCTTACCGCCATTCAGCATTTCTATTGTGGCGTTTTAATATACTGACTTCCTGACCTAAAATGCACCAAATATTGACGTTATTGCTTTATTTTCTTTCTCTTTGCAAAATTCAATCATGTTCTGCAAAGTAAAAATATAAAAACAACAATTTTCCTCTACAAAACAACCAAACCAAACATGATGAATAAATATTTGAAGATATAAAGAACATGAAACCTAAAAACTTTTTCCAAACTTACTGGATTTGCCATTAAAAACTCGAAAAGGGTTGATATGCCGTAAAGCAAAACCAAACCAACTCTAATTTTATTCAAGACCATATCGGTAGGGCATTTCTTTAATTCTGTGCATTTCTCGCAGCTAAAAACAGTTTGAACAATCGGTAGTGAATGTATACCTGTTGGCCTTAAGCCGTTTGAATTATGACTGACATAGGTGTTGAATTTCTCTTGGCCTTGAAGAAATCCAGTGTCATTTAGTGTGATATATGGGTTTCTTCCGCTCTTGACCCCCCCCTTCATCCATTTTACTACTTTTTGTTTTGTTGTTGTTTTTTGTTTTGTTTTTCATTTCTTTGACTTCTATTTGGCTTTGTGACTTGAATTTCTTTTTTTTCTTTTTTTTACACAGTTATCACCACATTATCAAGGCCAAGAGGCCACTCGAAGATTCGGTAAATTCTTTATCCATTTATTTGATTTGTTATTCCCACCCCCTCATAGAATAAATACAGTTAAGGTTAATTAATGGCAAAGTCTATTCTAATATCTAATATCAACGTTATTTTAACATCTGCAATCAACAAACAAAAGGGGGTAAATGTTAAAGATCGCGGCCTGAGAAGAACGCGAGAAAAAGATTTATTTATATAGGCTATAAACGGTTTTATGTTGTTTTTGTTATATATTACTAAACGAGGAACCGTTTCCATTTAAAATCCGCTTAGTATTATGCATGTAAAATTGTTATGGTCCTAGTTAAAGGGTTACAAGGAAAACAGAACACAGGAATAGAATAGGGGAAAAAAAACCCGCCCCCCTTAAGTAAGAGACTCTATCAAATCTCCAATACTAATGATTACAACGATATTATCCCAGCGATTATTGTACACGCAATAACCCTTATCCTCGCGTGGCTTCCGGGCCTTGATAAGTGGTGACCTCCATGTAAAAAAAAAAAAAAAACATAAAAAAGTGTGAGCTTGTTCGTCTTGCCAACAACCAAGTTATGTTGACTTTTCAGATTTAGACCCTACCTTGTCTTGTTTTCAGTAATATCAAGGTCAGGCCGTCGTAAAGCGAAAGCAACACACACATATAATGATTTAAAATCACTGATCACCATACTTACAGCAGATGAAGTCTGCGGATATACAGTATTCTTCGATGAAATCGTTACAAAATGCTTGTTTTCAGTTATATCAAGGTCAGGCCATTTCTGAAAAAGAAATTCAAGTTAAAAGTTGATCAAATTTTATTCTTTAACCTCCTCTCTTTCTCTTTTTTTTTTTAGTTCTCCGTTTCAAACAAAGTATTTTTTTAGTCGCTTAATAATCACTTTGTTATAAAACTAGTTAAACGGTTACAAGGAAAACAGAACATGGGAATAGAATAGAAAAATGTATTAACGAAAGCATACAAAAGCAACAAACAAGCTCTGTTGACTCTTCGGATCTAGATACCATCATTAATGCCTTGTCTTCCCGTATTCATTATGTACGGATCAGTTCAATCGTGGGTAATTCCGTCATGAAAAAAAAAATGAGAAAAGCACGCTTCTTTCGTAGATAAAACCGGCATCAAGTAAAATTAGATTACCATTCTGTTTTTCTTTTGCGTATTCAGATTATGTTGACACATTTTAAATCTGATTTTCTCAATTTTACATGCATAATACTAACTGGATTCTAAATGTAAATGAAAATTTCTCATTTAGTAATATACTAGCCTGGGTGACCGACATTACCCGGATGTTTGGAGGTGTGTGTTGAGCAAAAAAAAAAAAAGTGGTAGTAGGCAGGCTCGAGCCTACCACTGCGAAGGGGGAAAAGAACGTGAAAAAAAAAAAACGTGACGTTTTTGCTGTTGCGTCAATCGCCGAACTGGAAGTGGAGAAGGTTTAAATTAAGGCTAGTACATCGAAAAGAGATGACTTTCGAAAATATCGGCGACAAAAAAACGACCCCTCCTTGTAGAAAAGTGGCCAGTTGAGGATGAAGTAATTACTGTTTTTGATCAATTTTTCGATATTTGTCGTCCGAAGGATCGATCTTCAAAACGATACCGAAGTCGAAAGTTTTAGGCATGCATACATACATACATACATACATACATACATACATACATACATACATACATACATACATACATTTAAACAGACAGGTGAGATTTATATTATAGACTAACCATGGTGCTCGGGTGTTTGGAGGTGTGTGTTGAGGAAAAACAAAATAAAAAAGTGGTAGCAGGCAGGCAGGCTCGAACCCGTACCGCAAAGGAGGAACAGAACGCGAAAAAAAAAAAGGAAAAAAAAAAGTAACATCATTGCTGTTGCGTCCATCGCCAAACCGGAAGTTCCGAAGGTTTAAATTAAGGCTAGTCAATTGAAAAGATAGGGTACTTTCGAAAATATCGGCGAAAATAAGCGACCCCTCCTTTTAGAAAAGTGCCCAGTTAAGGGAGAAGGAATTAATGTTTTTAGCTAATTTTTCGATATTTGTCCTCCTAGGTATCAAGCTTCAAAACGATACTGATCTCATGAAAATCCGTCGCTTTTGTCGAAAGTTTTAGCCATGCATACATACATACATACATACATACATACATACATACATACATACATACATGCATGCATGCATACATACATACATACATACATACATACATACATTTAAACAGACAGGTGAGATTTCTATTATAGATGACAAAAAAGACAACAAAAAATTTGTAGGCTACATGTATTTTTTTCTCGCGTCCTTCACTGATCGCGATCTTTAATGTTTATTAAACTTCCACCAACATGCCTGGATTACGCATTAAATATCTCGAAAAAGATTGATATGCCGTAAAACCAAACAACCAAACGAAACTCAATAGCATTTATTTTTCTACTTGATTAAAAGAAGAAAATTATGATAAAGAAAAAGTAATCAAACTTCGCTGATTTCTGGAAAGTGATGACAGCTATTTTCGATTATCACTCTAACGAAACACGATTTGAATAAAATCCTTAAATTGAAATAAAAACGCTTTTAAACATATAAAACACAAACATGCGGATGGGCAGAGAAGCAACTTTTCTGGCGTTTGGTAGCAGTTATTTATTTATTTATTTTTATCCGATTTTTCGTTCTTAACTATAATGTACCTTTTCCCAAATTCTAAATAAAAGTTCCATGTCGCGGTGAGTTAGACGGGCTGTGCTTGAAAAAAAAAGTGACATCTTTGCTGTTGCGCCCATCACCAAAACGGAAATGCCGAAGGTTTAAATTAAGACTAGACAATCGAAGAGAGGGGATGACTTTCGAAAATATCGAGGAAAAAAGCGACCTTCCCTGTAGAAAAGTGCCCAGTTAAGGGTGAAGGAATTAATGTTTTTAGCTAATTTTTCGATATTTGTCGTCCGAAGGGTCGAGCTTCAAAATTATACCGATCCCGTGAAAATCCGTCGCCTTTGTCGGAAGTTTTAGGCAGACATACATACATACATACATACATACATACATACATACATACATACATTTAAACAGACAGGTGAGATTTACATTATAAATTATATTGGACCCAGTATATAGTAATTATTTAATACATAACTATATATAGAAGGAGGTTTGTGTTTACTATAACCGTTTTACGCAAATATCATGCAAGTATAAATCATGTAGAATATCTGCGTGAATATAATTACATGTAATTGTTAACTAAAGATGATCATTCCATAAGAAAACCGAAAAAACTAACAAGAAATTAATTAAAATGAATGTTTAAAAGGATTAGATCTTTTGCAGATGAATGCAATTCCACGACTCATATATAACAAAATTGTATTTTCTTTTTAAACAAATAGGGAAAATGTGTTGCCTTTTGTCCTTATTGGCCTTCGGCTCAGGATCAAGGTGTGGTATGTTGGTATGTGTTCTGATAATGCACTTATGTTAATTTGTCTTTGGTCAATGGAAGGGAACCCCTGTATACAGAGAGAATTATCATTTTTTGCTACTGCCAGAGTGCCCCGTTTGCCCGTCTTTTGGCTTTGCCTCTACATTAAAAACGACCTTGTGTCACATTTTGCTTTCGTGGGAAAGCAAATAAATGTCAATCGAAAAAAATGTTTTTTAATAAGAATATTAATACACAAAAAGCAACAAATATATATATATATATATATATATATATATATATATATATATATATATATTCTTAAAATTCTCTTTCCCCTTGTCGCCTTCTATTTTGAGTCTAAAATGTCACTTTATGTTACCCCTCTCAATAAAATTTTAATGTTTTAATATTTTATTTTTATAAACCAATTTGTCCGAAACATGAGCATGTTCAGTGTAGCGACTATGTAATATTTGTCTATAAATAAAATATTATATATATGTGTGTGTGTGTGTGTGTGTGTGTGTGTGTGTGTGTGTGTGTGTGTGTGTTGAGAGAGAGGGGGAGAGAGAGAGAGAGAGAGAGAGAGAGAAATCATTCCAACGCCTACTGAAGAAAGGTTACACTTTTATCCAAATTACGTTCTCAGTTTTTTTTTTCTTTAAAGCGAAAATATTGTTGGACGATCAAATTCACGTATACTGTTGTTGTTGCTGTTGTTGTTGTTGTTGTTGTTTTTACGCAAAGCAAAACAAACATACAAACAAATAAACAAAATAAATAAATAAGTATGTAAGTAAGACGTAGAAAGTGGAGTTTCTGTAAAATGCCATGTACCTACAATGCTCTCTGTTGTATCACAATGGAAATGAATGTGTTCCAGATCCGAGTGGATCGTATAATCCACGTGGTAATCCATTACAAAACTCGCTCTCCTCACTCCAACCTTGTGAAATAGAATAGGCCATCCCCCATCTCAAAAAAAAAAAAAAAACTCATAATACATATGACCTCCTTATCGACGTACTGGCCATTCGCGGATAAGTGTTTCATACGCTTTTTATTGGGGTACATTTGGGAAAAAAACTGATATCTCTCTTGGCTGTCACCCTTCACTTATTTTAAAGTACTTGGAATAACTCGGCGTCTCTTAATGTTTATAAGCAAAGAAATAAATAAAAATAAACAAAACTCATTTCAGGATAAATAGCACTTTACATCTATAATATTACCACAGTCGTTCCAAAAGTAATGCCCCTTCTTTTTTTCTTTTTTACTTGGGAGTCACCCCCTATCAAGGCCAGAAGGCCACTCAAGGATAAGGATAAATGAATCTAAGGTAGTAGTGTAGTAATCGTTAATTGTGTAAATTGGGTAGAATTTGATTGTTTTATGAGGACGGCTTAACAAGAATTTGTTTATATTAGATTTGAAGGTTAAAATGTTGTATCCAACCTGGAAACAGCACAGCGGAACAGTGTTCTACAAGCGAGCAGTTCCGGGAAAGAAGCTTTCTTTGTGGAATCTGCGTTTAGATTAAGACACAGATAAAGAGTGGGAGAAATCGTTTAAAGTGGTTGTAGCTAGGCGAGTATTTTTTTTTGTAAAAGTTTGGCAAGGGGAAACCATAGATTGGAGTTCAGTTGAGCATTTGTCATGAAAATAACGATAGAGCAGAGACTGGCTTGCAACGTCTTTTCTGTGGGAAAGACATTGCAGGGAAAAGAAAAGAGCATCACCTACTACTGAGTTTTGATTGGAATTACATGTTGTGTAGCGTGGAGACGCTCCTAAATAATGCCCTGATGTTATATGGTTTACATATTTTTAGAATTTTTTTCGCACAAGCCCTTCATATATCGTAGACAAACAGTAGTGAGTTCATTTGATGATAAGTCTCTCTCTCTCTCTCTCTCTCTCTCTCTCTATATATATATATATATATATATATATAGAGAGAGAGAGAGAGAGAGAGATGTGTGTGTGTGTGTGTGTGTGTGTGTGTGTGTGTGTGTGTGTGTGTGTGTGTGTGTGTGTGTGTGTGAAAGAGAGAGTCAAGTTAAAGCTACCATTTTGGAAGATCAACGCGTAAATATTTGCCAAACAGCTCAAGAGGAGAGGTCAATTATGAAACAAGTTATGAAAACTATTATTCATGACCATTTGCATCTGTATAAAATCCTGCCAGATGGATTCCCATTATTCTGATATCATTCCAGAAGCAAGAACGCGTCGAGTTCTGGATGATGAATTTCGAGATGTGCCAAGATGAGTCAAAGTTGTTCAGAAGAATAGGCTGAAGACAGGATGAAACCAGGGTCTATAACTATGATTCAGAGATTCGCTGACAAGTCTTCTGTGACCAGGAGGGAGTAATAATGACAGAGTTCTTGGCAAATAGTATCACATTTAGAGGAACTTATAGATCAGAAGCACCGGCGTTTGCGTATGAAATCCATCCCCATCTCTTCTACTTTCTTGCCTTTGTACTCTCTGTCTTTCACTTATTTCTATCAACGTAGTCGTTTTTAAACGGAAGACGTTTCCTAAATGATTCAGCCTTGATTTCTGAAGTCACGCCGTGGTTACAGATCCAACCTGGGGTGTTTTACTAAGAATGTTTGTGCGTTGAAATATATATTGGAAAACAGAGGGAGAACTGAAAGAGGGTATATATACCTTTTTCCTCTCTGCTTCTCTCTCTCTCTCTCTCTCTCTCTCTCTCTTTCAAACACAGACACACACAGGTCTTATGCTCTCATTTTTATGTTTATTTATATATTATGTATATATATTTATGTGTGTGTGCATGTGTGGAGAGAGAGGAAGGTGATTGAACATGTACTTTAGCCCGCATAACTATTTCACTCAACATATCTGGTGAAATGTTGGTTAGATGAAAGAAAAAAAATAAAATCTATCAGCGAAATAAATATCGCAAGATCATTAATAGAGGCTTTACTAAACGTGTGGAACTAATTAAAATAAATATTTAATAAATCTGGTTTTAAATTAAAAAAATAAATAAAGTGGAAAACGAATACTCTTAAAACGTAAATTCGTATGTGGCATCTGTTGTTGCAAACCTACGGTACTTATGTCCAGAGGGGAATTTCTGCAATATATATATATATATATATATATATATATATATATATATATATATATATATATATATATATATATATATACACACGCACACACACACACACACACACATATATATATATATATATATATATATATATATATATATATATATATATATTAGCGTGGGCGGCTTTACCCGGACATAAAATACGCTTCAATATGATATTTTAATTTATCCGAATTGTCTATATTTCGTATATAGTCGTGATTTCAAAAATAAAAAAAAGTAGTTGGATGCCATCGGTTAGAATCGAACCAGAAACTGTAGCATTCAAAGCTGGTGACGTTACCACGGTACCAACGTGATAGAGTTTGAAAATATGGAGACAGACAGACCGACATATAGTTTTTTATATATTAGAAATATATATATATATATGATTTAAAAAAAAAAAAGGTATGACCGGTAAATATATATCTGCTAACAGGCAGCTTAGGGTTGCCCAGTCATACAATACGCTTAAACATGATATTTTAATTTATGCAGATTGCGTGTGTATTATTATAGAATCAATCCTCTATTAATTATTATATATTACGAAGAATAAGTTACCTGGTGAACTAATTCGCAAATAATAATAATAATAATAATAATAATAATAATAATAATAATAATAATAATAACAATGTCGTCCATAAAATTCCGCCTGTGTTTGTTTACAATATCACATTAGATGACGGTGAATGCCCTGGAAAAGTCTCTTCTGATTAATGTTTAGTTTTAAGATATGCAAACGAAGAAATGATTTGCGGCGATTGTAAATGTTATCTCTTCTTTTATTGTAAATTGAACTTATTGGTCGTTAATACTGGAAGCAGTATATATAAAAACTAAACAACCAAAAATAAAGAATGTAAATTTTAAGTCTTAGTAACATTTTGAAGTGCCTCGATACGTAACTATACTATATATATATATATATATATATATATATATATATATATATATATATATATATATATATATATATACTGGCATGTGTGCCTGGCGTTGCCTGGATGTTTGGAGGTGTATGCTGAGCAAAACAAAAGAAAACAAAAAAAACGGCCAATTGTTTTAAATTTGACCCCTATTATGACCCCTTAACATTTAGTGTTTTGAACTCAAATCAAGTTATTAAGTTAGATCCATGTCCAAGGAACCTACATCTAAAATTTCAAGTGTTTAGACCCAAGATTGTCGGAGGAGTTTGGTAGAGTTCTCAAAGATCAAATCGTTGAACTTTGACCCCTTAACAGCTAAATTTCTGGCCGAAGATCGATCACATCGATTTTCCCACATTTCAGTACCCTGTATATCAAATTTCGAGTCTGTAAACTAAAAATTGACAGAGTTATTACGTAGGGAAATGGTTACATATATATATATGTTGTAATGTAAAATAACTGTAAATTCTATGCATTTGTAAATCACACCTTGAAAACCATTGTACATTTATTTAAGCCAAGTTCTTAACACGTTTAAAAAACATATTTTTACACACGAGACGCTTTACTAGTTCAAGAAATTTAAATGAAATTTTAACTGAAGCATATGAGAGCATTCAAATTTAAAACGAACAATAATCAAAATTGCCTTAAGACGACTGTTGAAACTCTGTCGAAAGTACTTGCAAAAAATAACTAAAAGAAAAAATAGATAGACCAAGACGACTATGCACGGATTCAACCGGGAAATAAAAACGACAATTCGATGAATTGAAAAATTACAACAACAAAAAGAAGCTCATTAAGCAAGAACTCGTCTGAATATATATATATATATATATATATATATATATATATATATATATATATATATATATATACTAGCAAAAGTACCCGTCGTTGACTGGGTTCAAAAACAGCCTACAGAAAATGGACTCTGATTTATGAAAGTATGATAGGTTATGAAAAGGAAGGGTTGTAAAGAGATAGCTTCGAATTTGGGAGTATCAAAACCAAAGCAAAATATGATGGAAATAAAAATAAAATAGATAAACCCCATAATTTATTATACCATACCTGTTCACACTGAAACACTTATCACAATATTATGTGGATCTATATAAAAAAAAAAAAAACCTTGTTAAAATTCTATGGAGGTCAGGCGCGAACGAACACCCCATAATTTTATTATACCATATTTCTTCAAACTGAAACATAATAATCAAAGTATACTTACGCAGATAGATATGAAAAGTCTTTATTAAAGTTTGTGCCTATTTCTGTTCTATGGAGGCCAGGCGCGAACGCAGACCACACAATTTAATTATACCATCCCTATTTAAGTTAAAACATACTTATCAAAGTATTATTATATACATCTATATCAAAAACACTTGTAAACTTTTTTTTTTTATATTTAAATTTTTTATTTCCATACTTTGTGGACCAGGCGCGAACGCAGACCCCACAATTTTAATGAACCACCATTCTGCCAGACCAAACATACCCATTCCTGTGTCTCGATACATCTTCTATCATTATATGTTATCAGTTTTTTAAAATAGTCAACCATAAAGGAGCCTATTCGTGACCACACACAAACACACACACACGCACACACACACACAGAGACTTTCAGCTTTATATATATATATATATATATATATATATATATATATATATATATATATATATATATATATATATATATATATGAAATTTATTACTGTGAGTCCACAGTAATAAATTTCCTATATACTGTTCTGGCTACACATTGAGCATTCTAGTCCGTTTTTTTCACCACTGGTAAATATATATATATATATATATATATATATATATATATATATATATATATATATATATATATATATATATATATATATATATAAGGTAAAATTAAAAGCCAAGAACAATGCGAGATTTTTTTTTATATAGAGTAAAATTAAATGAAAACAAAAGAAATAAATTTCTTTTTTTTTGTTGTTTGTTTTTTCTTTTTCACACAAATTTTAACTCTAAACAACAGTAATTTTTTTTTCTGTTGTATTCAGTGGTGTTATAAATCTCAATATATTTCAGACCAGAGTTTGCCACGTGATACCGCGAAATATAGAACACGTGGCAAACTCTGCGGCTGCTTTTCCAATTTTGAACACTCTTCCGCTGTCATCTCTTGAAAAAGGACTAATAGGTCTGAAATATATTGAGATTTATAACACCATTGAATACAACAGAAAAAAAAATTACTGTTGTTTAGAGTTAAAATTTGTGTGAAAAAGAAAAAACAAACAACAAAAAAAAGAAATTTATTTCTTTTGTTTTCATTTAATTTTACTCGATATATAAAAAAAATCTCGCATTGTTCTTGGCTTTTAATTTTACCTTATAATTTTTTTCAACAATGCTTCAAGCAAACTACAATCTACTTATATATATATATATATATATATATATATATATATATATATATATATATATAAATGTAATTCTTGGTTTGTTACAAGTGAATAAAAACATATTTCTACGTTACTAATTTATTTGAAATTTTCAGACAACCCATCTTTAGAGTCGAGGGATGTTTTTATGTTATTAAAATAAATTTGCCTCGCGAATTATTAAAATATTAAATAAAATAAATATATACTTTTAACCGTTAGTGCGAAACTGCTTTGTTGATAAAACTGAACTTCCGGTTCGATTCATTTCACAGCCACGAATTGATGAAAAAGAAGTAGATTTCATTTTCTGTTTACTCGATAAGTAAAAAAAACAAAAAAAAACATAATTCATTTGTTTCTCTTCCAAATTTTTTAATTTACACATTTTTTCTTTATTATATAAGGCAAAAAAAAGTTTGTCGCTTGCTTTTTTAGTTTTTTTTTTTTTTTTGTTTTTCGATATAAGATTGGTTGGTAAAAGTACATTTTTTTTTTACGGATTGGTAACTTGCTTAAATAATATTTTGTTCGAATGCAAAGAGTGGTCCGCGCTATTTTTTAAATCGTATTTCCAGGTTTAATTAAAGTTTTATTATATGTTTTTTATTCAATTGTAAGGTTAAAATACACCCTCCTCTCCCCATGTTAAGAATGGCTTTCTAAATATTAACGTTATTATTACAACACGGATCACTCTCTGCATGAGTACTGTACTTTCACCTAACCATTTAATAAACAAAACATGGCACTTATGCAGAGAAAGTACCATAATAATATAATAATAGAATAATAACGTTATTTAGAAAACCATTCTTAACATGGGGAAGACGTTTTGTTACTATTCTATACTTTCACCTAACAATTTAATAAACAAAAGATGGTACTTATGCAGAGAAGGTACCGTGCTTAAATAACGCTATTAAGAAAGCCATTCTTAACATGGGAAAGGGAGAGTATTCTGTAACTATTTTATATTTTCACCTAACAATTTAATAAACAAAAGATATTACTTATGCAGAGAAGGTACCATGCTGAAATAATACCGTTATTTAGAAAGCTATTCTTAACATGGGGAAAGAGTTTTGCATCTATTCTATACTTTCATCTAACAATTTAATAAACAAAAATAGATAGTACATATGCATAGAAATACCGTGCTGAAATCATGTTATTTAGAAAGACATTCTTAACATGGGGATGATATTTTGTAACTATTCTGTCCTTTCACCTAACAATTTAAAAACAGAACATGGTACTTATGCAGAGAAGCTACCCCGCTTAAATACTGACGTTATTATTTAGAAAGCGATTCTTAACATGGGGATAGGGGTGTTTTGTAACTATTCTGGACTTTCACTTAACAATTTAATAAACAAAAGTTAAACTTAAGCAGAAAAGGAACAGTACTGAATAATTAACATTATTTAGAAAGCCATTCTTAACATGGGGAGGGAGGATGTTTTCTAACTATTCTGTACTTTTGGTGCTGATGCAGAGAGTGATCTGCGCTATTTTTAAATCGCATTTCCACGTTTAATTAAAGTTTTATCATATGTTTTTTATTCAATTGTAAGGTTAAAGTACAGAATAGGTAAAAAAAAAACCCTTCCCATGTTAAGAATGGCTTTTTAAGTAATAACGTTATTATTTCAGCAAGGATCACTTTCTGCATGAATACCGATTAACGTTTTGTTCTTTGCTTTTTTACCGTATTTTTATTTTCAAGAAAACCTTTTTTTAACAAAGATTGAAAGTGCACGTTTTTTCTTTTTTTTTTACAGAAGTTGTTTTTATATAAGAAAATATGAATGCTTATAAAGAAATTGGGTACTCGTGCACTTATTGATCCGCGCTGAAATAATAACGTTGTTATTTAAAAAGCCATTCTTAACATTGGGAGAAGAGGGTGTTTTGTACCTATTCTGTACTTTAACCTTACAATTGAATGAAAAAAACGGTAAATTTTTAGATTAGGTTCACCTCCACAATTTTCTTTTAAATGACGACTTTTGAAGGTTTTCAACTATGCTGAATACGGAAATCGCATTGAAATTTTGCAGAAATAAGTAGTTATCGAGATATTAAAAATTTGTATAATGCATTGCAGTCTCTGGCAGCCGTCTTTTTACACCCTTGCGTGCGTCATAAACAAATCTATGCGCGTAACAAAGATGGCTGCCAAAGAATACAATGCATAAAACAACTATCTATATATCGATAACTACTTATTTCTGCAAAATTTCAATGCGAGTTCTGTATTCAGCATAGTCGGAAACCTTTAAAAGTCGTCATTTAAAAGAAAATTGTGGAGGTGGACCTAATCTAAAAAAAATATATTGAGTGAGTTCCTGACAGTATTTTGTATAGTTTTTTTTAGTTTTAACTCATTTCCCAAAGTTAATGTGTTCAACAGTTTGCCGCCATTTGTATTTTTCAAATATACAGATAAACACTACATTTTTTCAAACCGATTAAACATTTTACACTAAATAAAAACACTAAAATCTTATCCAGTTAGGTAGAAAAGTAACTTATCTTGGCTTTGATAACATTTATTTGTTATATTTATTTTTCAACAACTTTTTCGTTTCTGTGTTTAGCAATACAAACCCGTTTTATTTACTATAACGTTTAGTCAGCTCGAAGAACAGTGTTTATCAGTATATTTGAAAAATACAAACGGTGATGGACACTGTTGATGATGTTAAGTTTGAGAAAATGATTTAAAACTAAAAAACTATACAAAATACTATCAGAAACCCACCGAATATGTAAGCCTATGTCACTATAACATATAATCAGTAGGCGTCTGACATTGTTTTGTATAGTTTTTAACTGATTTTAGCAAACTTAACGTATTCAACAGAGTCCGCGACCATTCGTCTTTTTCAAATACATAGATAAACACTGCGTTTTTCAGCCGATTAAACATTTTACATTAAATAAAAACACTAAAAAATTATCCAGTTAGATAGAAACGTAATTTACCTTACCTTTGCTTTCATTTATTCGTTTTTGAACAACTTTTTCGAATCTGTGTATAGTAACACCCCCCTTACCCAAATATTAATTAAAAACTCACATTTTTTAATACAATAAAAAAGAAAACTATTTAGCGTTTCAATGGTTTAGCAACTTTCGGCTTAATCCACTGAATGTTGGTCGAGCCCAAGCCATGATTGATGGTAACTCCCGAAGATCTTAATCCAATTCTGCAAGAGTACCATATTTTTTTATCTTCGTCTTTTTTTTTACTTTTTGGAGTGGAATGCTGTACTAAGAATATAAGAAATATGCATTTCCTCTTTTTATTAGAATTTTCCATTACACGAAATTAAGCCACAGCAACGCGTGGCAGGGTACAGCTAGTATATATATAAATATATAAATATATAGGAGCCTATTCGTGACCAGGCACATATAGGAGCCTATTCCTGACCAGACACACACACACACACACACACACACACATACACGTTCAGCTTTATATATATATATATATATATATATATATATATATATATATATATATATATTGTCTTGGCTTCGATTATATATATATATATTATATATATATATATATATATATATATATAATTCGATTATATATATATAATCCATATTATATATATATATATATATATATATATATATATATATATATATATATATATAATCGAAGTCAAGACAATCCAGTGAATCCCGGTGACCGAATAAAATGCCCTTTGGGTGTGGTTACAATTACAATACCATGCCAAAATGGATGCTCAGGTATTCAAAAATCATTATATAATGACGAAAGAAAAAGATATTATTGTTGGTTTATAATGTGGCCGAGGAGAATCAACCAGTCCAATTTCTGTGCGTGTATTTCTCTCTTAACACCAACTATAACCGTCATAGATAATAAAGACATATTGTTTATATATATATATATATATATATATATATATATATATATATATATATATATATATATATATATATATATATATATATACTCGGGTTTTTTATTCAAAAGTAATGGACTAATGAATTCAACGAGGTTGTTTGATAGTGCTCAATAAAAAGAGCTGATAATACTTGTTTATTGTTATATAAACATGGTCACATCCTGCTGCTACAAATAGCCACTTGTTTCAATCAAACAACAGATATCATCAGGCAGCGACTTGACTATTCAAAAGTTCAATGAATTCATAACAATAAACAAGTATATATATATATATATATATATATATATATATATATATATATATAAAATCCACATCTCATCGTTTTTTTATACACAGTAGAAATTCAACGCATGCCCATCATGAATCGTTTGCAGTAAATGTTTTATTGCGCCATTAAATAACCCACAAAACGACTGTGTACTTCTTAAGCTAATTTAAAAAAGCTTAATACTGGTCTACATCATCAACACGGAAATATGAGTCCGTTAATTGTTTCCTGCAAGTCTGTTGACATTCCAAAAAACATGCCCAATGCACAGATATTATGTTTAATGTGTTTGCAGAATTGCTTCCGACATTTAGTTCACAAATGTTAACTAATTCTGTGTTTAAAGAACATTTAGAATTTACAACGCCTATCGGAACAAAGTGCATAGCAGCGAAAGTCAAGGATTGGTGCACTAATGATCCAATCAATATAATCGAGGGGTTTTAATCATCGATGCCGCATTCGAAATGTATCTGCTCTAAAAGCCTAAAAAATAAAGCATATCATCTATGACTACGAACAATCGTTCATTAAAACGACTTACTGAATTGTATTACCCGATGACTATAGCTACGACCACTCAGCTACTTCTAAACGAATATATCCCTTTCGAGAGCATATCAAAATCATATGAAGTTTAATCGTAGAAAGATCAAAAGAATAATCACTCTTACTCTTAGACAGAATCCAATCTTATAAGTCTCGCACTATCAAAACAAACTCCAACCTCTGCCTCATCGTTGAAATATTGCACTCCTGTACCTGTTATACGAGTACTTTAATGGAATGTGCTCCGGCGAGCTTTAAGTATTTGTCCCCCTCAGCGTAAATACTCCCGACTAACTGGACAAGTAGCAAAATCCCACCACATCCACTGTAATGATCTCTAGACGCAGAAGAACTTTCTACTCTAATAGTTTTTTTCCCTTGAACTACTAAACTTTGGAATTCCCTTCCGAATCCCTGCTTCCATCACTGTACTGACATGCATAAATTTAAGTGTAATGTGAACAGACATCTCACCGCTCAACTCCTTACATATATTATGAAATATTATAAGTTGGAATTAAATACGTCTGGTTTATTATACAAACATTATTGGTTACATATGTGCATACATGTTTCAGTGGAGTCCCAATTCAGGGACAACACTTCATCAGACCAAGAAAGAATTGATATTGAAACGGGTGTTAAGATTACAGTGGTTTTTATAAGATACTAGCATGGGTGCCCGGCGTTACCCGGGTGTTTCGAGATGTATGCTGAACAAAAAAAAAACGGTCAATTGTTTTAAATTTGACCCCTATTATGACCCCTTAACATGTATTGTTTTGGGCTCAAATTAAGCTATTAAGTTAGATCCATGTCCAAGGAACCTATATCTAAAATTTCAAGTGTTTAGACCCAAAATTGTCGGAGGAGTTCGGTAGAGTTCTCAAAGGTCATATCGTTGAATTTTACCCCCTTAATAGCCAAATGTGTGGCCGAAAACCAATTACATCCATTTTCCCAAATCTCAGTACCCTGAATATCAAATTTCGAGTCTGTAGACTAAAAATAAACAGAGTTATTGCGAAGGAAAATGTACACAGACACACAGACAGATAGACACACAGACACGTTCACTTTTATAGATATACTAGCATTTCAGCCCGGCGTTGCCCAGGTGTTTGGATGTGTATGTTGAGCAAAAAAAAAATTTTTTAAGTGGTAGTAGGAAAGCAGGCTCGAACCCGTACCTCGAAGGAGGAAAAGAACGGGGGAAAGACACCCTGACGTCTTTGCTGTTACAACCACCGCCAAACTGGAAATAACATATGTTTAAATTAAGGCTAGACAATCGAAAGGAGAGAATGACTTTCAAAAATATCGGCGAAAAAAGCGACCCCCGCTGTAAAAAAAAAAAAAGTGCCCAGTTGAAGATGAAGGTATCAATGTTTTTAGCCAATTTTCGATATTTGTCGTCTGAAAGGTCAAACTTCAAAACGATACTGATCTTGCAAAAATCCGTCGCCTCAGTTGAAAGTTTTAGGCAGACATGCATAGATACATACATACATTTATATATTGGTAACTAAAACATTTCGACCAAAACCGATTAAAAAGCTCGCCCTATCTCTGAATACCTTTCATGTAAAATGTCAAATGTTTAGACCAGAAATGGTTTGAGTAATTTGGTAGAGACCGCAAAAGTCAATTTTTTTAAAACTTTGATCCCTATTATGACCCCTTTACATTTAGTGTTTTGGGCTCAAATCAACTTATTAAGTTAGATCCATGTCCAAGGAACCATATCTAAAAGTTAAAGTGTTTAGACCCAAAATTGTCGGAGGAGTTTGGTAGAGTTCTCAAAAGTCAAATCGTTGAACTTTGACCCCTTAACAGCCAAATTTCTGGACGAAAACCGATCACATAGATTTTCCCAAATCTCAGTACCCTGTATATCAAATTTCGAGTCTGTAAACTAAAAATTGACAGAGTTATTGCAAAGGGAAATGTACACACACAGAAAGACAGACAGAAACACAGACACACAGACACGTTAACTTTTATAGATATAGAGGATAGATTTGGGTGCAATCTACATCCGGGGAAAATTGGGGTGTATACTTTGTGAATATGAACAGTAGGGGTTTTTGGAGGTGTTGTGGGGGAAGGGGGAATGCTTTTTCCCGTGTTTAAGCTGTAATTAGTAGGGAGTTGTTAAGTGATTCTTTTAGCTTGATGGTAATTTATTGCCCTTCATTTAAAATTTCCCATATCTTAGGTTGTTTAATGTTTGTATATCTTTTATTGGTGGTGACTTTAATTTCCTTTTGACAAGTGTTATTTTTATTTATTAATAAATTTTTAATTTATTTTTTGACATGTAATCTTGACACCCGTTTCAATATCAATTCTTTTTTGGTCTGATGAAATGTTGTCCCTGACTCCACTGGAACATGCATGCACATATGTAACCAATAATGTTTATATAATAAACAGACTATATACCAGCTTTGTCCTGCATTGAGCACTTTTTAATAATCACATGAGTTTCATTGGATTTACATTTAGGAAACCAATCGATACAACCGGTATATATATATATATATATATATATATATATATATATATATATATATATATATATATATATATATATATATATATATATAAATTACAATTAAATTTACCAAAATGATCCAAGATGGTAAAACTAAAGTATATTATAAATATTAAAGAATTAATATTTATAAAGTAATCTAAACCAGATGTAAAAGCTCGATAAAACCAAATAGGAGATGGAGCTTATAATAAGATAAAACAGTTAATAAAACATGTTAAAAACACTTTGAAAAAGAGTTAAAAACATATTTAATCTGACAAGGAAACACTTGATAAGTGGATAGTCCTTAATCCGCGGAGTTTCGAATAAATACTTTCCTTCTCATCAGAGAGTAGGAATTAGCAAAATGCGGGATCAGATTTTTCATACAAAAGTATTTGATGAAACTACAAGTAAGTCAAAGATCTTACTTGATAACAAAAAGTGATACACACACACACACACACACACACACACACATATATATATATATATATATATATATCGGTTGTGCTCAATGCAGGACAGAGCTGGTATATAGTCTGTTTATTATATAAACATTATTGGTGACATATGTGCATGCATGTTTCAGTGGAGTCCCAATTCAGGGACAACATTTCATCAGACCAAAAAAGAATTGATATTGAAATTTTAAATATATATATCGTGTCGGGGGAGTCGGTTAATTTCAGTTAATGTTCGTAGATGTGATATCTACCGCCTGCATACCAGCAGTAACTATCTTAGTTGTATAGGACGCGTGACTTGTCACATGGTAGAATGTAGAACTAGATAAAAATATAAAATTAAAATCGAGGCATAGCCAATAGATTGTGCTGTAGCGCATATGGTTAGGCAGTCAATATTGCACACTTCATGCGTGCGACGACCTGGGTTCGCGCCTATGTAGGAGCACGTCACTGATGAGATGCAGTACATCGAAACCCACTTTGGGTCTGGCGTTGTCCGTTGTCGATGCAATTGCTCGATTCCATCTAATTCTGGGTTCTAACTTTATCATGAAATAGTCTATGTATCTATCTCCTCTTAATGTCTAATATATATATATATATATATATATATATATATATATATATATATATATATATATATATATATATACTAGCATTTCAGCCCGGTGTTGCCCGGGTGTTTCGATGTGTATGTTGAGCAAAAAAAAAAAAAAAAGTGGTAGTAGGAAGGCAGGCTGGAACCCGTACCGCAAAGGAGGAGAAGAACGGGGTAAAACCTAACGTTTATGATGTTACGACCACCGCCAAACCAGAAGCGACATTTTATAAAATTAAGGCTAGACAATCTAAAGGAGAGGATAACTTTAAAAAATATCGGCGAAAAAAGTGACCCTCCCATGTAGAAAAGTGCCTAGTTGAAGGGGAAGATATAAATGTGTTTAGCCAATTTTTCGATATTTGTCGTATGAAAGGTCAAACTTCAAAACGATACTGATCTTGTTAAAATCCGTCGCCTCTATTGAAAGTTTAAGGCACACATGCAAACAGACATACATACATACATTTATATATTGGTAACTAAAAATTTTCGACCCAAACTGATGAAAAAGCTTGCCCTATCTCTGAATACCCTTTATGTAAAATTTCAAATATTTAGACCAGAAATTGTCTGAGTAATTTGGAAGAGACCGCAGAGTTCAATTTTTTAAAACTTTGACCCCTATTATGACCCCTTAATATTTAGTGTTTTGGGCTCAAATCAACTTATTAAGTTAGATCCATGTCCAAGGAACCTATATCTAAAATTTCAAGTGCGTAGACCCAAAATTGTCGGAGGAGTTTGGTAGAGTTCTGAAAAGTCAAATCGTTGAACTTTGACCCCTTAATCGCCAAAGTTCTGGCCAAAAACCGATCACATCGATTTTCCCAAATCTCAGTATCCTGTATATCAAATTTTGAGTCTGTAGACGAAAAATTAACAGAGTTATTGCGTAGGGAAATGTACACAGACACGCACGCACACACACACACACACACGTTCTTTCACTTTTATATATAGATAGATATATAGGTGGGTAGGTAGGAATATATATATAGGTAGGATAATTTACTATTTATAAACAAGCGATTAGAATAAAACCCTAAAAGGCTTACTGATCAAAGCTTGCTGTCACTTTCGAATTGAGTCGGTAATATAAGTTGAAAGAGGATATATACAAGAAATTGCAAATTTCAACGATTTAACAGTTTTATTTTCTATTTTTCCAAAAGTGTTTAAGGTATCCTCAATAGCCTTACGCGCTCTACACACACATACACACTCGCGCGCGCATGCACACACACACACACACACACACACACACACACACACACACACACATATATATATATATATATATGATTAGCTTTTTTGGAAAAAGAAATCCAGCAGAGTGCTCAATTAAAAGGAAAATCCGAAATGTAAGAGCGTATTTATATTTTGTGTACAGAAAGTTGTTAGATGAGACAAATCATTGGTACCGTCGGTTTCAAGCCCGATAATAAGGACCGTTTAAGGTATCCTTATCAAGCTCTCTTCAGCCAATATTCGTCTCTATATATATACATTTGAAGAAGCACAAGAATTAGTTGACAATTTTTCCAATGCCACAAAAACATTTGGTTTGACGATTAGTATTAAAAAGACAGAAGTTATCTACCAACCAAAGCCCACCCCGTTGCAGCAAGGTGGTGTGAATATTCCGAGACCAGAATATGTGGAACCGCCTCAGAAAATCTTAATGAATAGACAGCCTCTAAAGTATGTTAAATCCGTTAAATAGATACAAAGAAGTTGTCAAAAAATGAGTATATAACAAATAAATGTTATCAAAGGCAAGAAAAGTAAATGTTCTACCTAACTGGATAAGATTGTAGTGTTTTTATGTAATGTATAATGTTTAATCAGTTCAAAAACATGCAGTGTTTATCGGTATATTTGAAAAATACAAATGGCGGCAGACTGTATCGAACACGTTAAGTTTGGGGAAATTTTGGGAAAATGAGTTTAAACTAAAGAACTATACAAAATACTGTTAGGAACTCACTCAATATATGTTACTGTGATGTAGGCTGACATATAATCAGTGGTTTTAAATTTTGATCGATACAGGTAACGACTTTTAAGAGTCCCTTTTAGTGATTACCTGGTTTGAGGATATTTACAACTAAATGGCAAATCTGCCCCAAAAATCCGGTATTATTTTACTTTAAGGCCCGTCTCATGTTCGTATATAACGAAATATTTTATTGTAGATTTCAGTGTACTAAAAACGAATCTGCAAACCGTTTCCGTCGCAAAAAGAAAGTTTTCATGATATGAAGAAATTACTTTTTCGAAAAGTGGGTGATCACTTTTCAATTTAAATTTAACTTAGAATGATCACCCACTTTCTGGCCACCTGAGAGAGGGGCATTTTTCTGTGTGTGTGTGTGGGGGGGTGGCGGCCAACCCCCCGCCCCTCCAACCAATTTAAGCAGGTAATTTTAAAGGATTTTCCAAGGGTAGAAAGAAAGCCCCACCCCAAAAATCGTGGCCACAAAGTGGGTGATGTTATATCTCGGAAGTAAGGTGAATTCGTCAGCATCACGATGATGAGATATTGAGCAGAATTTCAAAGGGGACTGATGCCTTCGGCAAACTGCGGTCAAGAGTATGGAATGAAAGAGGTTTGACTCTAAAGACCAAAATCTCAGTCTATCGTGCAGTGATTGTTTCGATACTCCTGTATGGATCGGAAGCCTGGACCCCATACCGTAAGCAGATTGCGCAACTGGATACATCCCATAAGCGTTGCCTTCGTAGTATATGTAGGCCGTCGGCCCAGAGTGAAAATTCTTAATTTTAATGAGATGTAAAAGGGGTGGGCATGATTTTTGGATATAATATGTATAAAATCATAAGAAACAGGGAAAAAAATTTCACAATGGTGCATTAATAAATAATTTTAATTTTAATGCACAAAAAAATGCTAACTGTTAAGTTGCCTTCGTACAAAAAAGTAGCCATTCAGAATACTTCTTTTATTTACTCCTTACAATCTACCAATCACAATCATCGTAGTGCGAGTTAAAAAATCAATATGGCTGCCTCCAGTGAAGAAGAAATGTTTGTAAACAAAGACAAAAAAGAGTGCGTTATGTGCATATTTCCAACTAAAACATTGAATGTTAGATCTTTTTCAGTGAAGACATGGACGCGCTTTTTAGAATATGTTAAAAAATGGAAAGGTTTACATGGACCACAAGCAGAAATTGCGAAAAACTTTGACTTAAGCTGTGATTCAACTGAAATACCACCTCGTGTTGGGTTTCACCAAACTTGTTATGCACGTTTCACGGATTATCAGAAAATTGAAAGAATTCAGAAAAAACTAGAAAAGAATACTGATAACGTTTTCGAAGGTAAGTTTAAGCTTTTAATAATTTTTATTTTTATTGATACGTATTTGGAAAGAGACAATTTTTCTTATACTCCCTCTATTCACTTAGGCAAGTACGTGTGAACTGAACAGCATGAAAAATTTTATGGTAGGAAAAAATGGATTTAGAGTAACATTTCGTATATAAATTTAATGGAAAATCATCCTCCATTTCCTGGAGACTATTGTTAATTTTTTTTTACCATTAACCCTAAGTCTGAGTGCCAAGATTGTAATTTACCCCCTCCTCTCCCAATAAAAAAACGCACAGAATTTATCTTCACTAGAAAAAAGGTCAACACCTCTAAATTCTAAAATATATTTATTCAATTTAATTGATTTTTAATTTTTTTTTTTTTTTTTTTTTTTTTTTGTAAACTTCTAAGTTGTACAATCTTTTTTCTTCTCGGGGGAGGGAGCGATTTAAATGAGGGTGTTAATCTACATTAATATCTTTTCAAACAATTGAATATGTACATAAAAGTTGGCATCTGTTTTAGAAAATTTCACTTGTAAAGAAAACAAAAAAAAAAACTAGAGTTTATTTCTATTTACTTGCCTCCCCCACGAGAACATAGATACAAAACAGGGTTTTATTGTGGGTAAAATTTAGTTCACCAAAAATGTATTCTGATTGGAACAAAAATTACAATTGCCTCAGTTTAGAAAGATTTCTCCTTCACAAATCTGAAACAAAAGATAACCTGTATTATCAGAATAAAGGGTACACTTTGCTCTTAGCCAAATGCTGTTACTATTTAACAGTTTTCATAATTTCAATAATTTTAGCTATTGGTTTTAATCTGGAAATGTTTCATTTCTTTTATGATTCTAAATATAGATACAACTGTCTATGGTACCATTTCTTGATTCTAGCACTTCCACAATCAGTCACTTGACAATCTATTCCATTAACCTTTATCCTCGTGTGGCTTTTAGCCTTGATAAGTGGTAACTCACTAGTAAAATAAAGTGCATTGCATATTGAATTTACCTACCAATTCCAATGATAAATATATTGCATGATTTTGTAAACATCCCTTGGTCCGTCCGATTAATAAGGAGTCACCAGACGATTTAATTGTAGAATGTAAATTAATAACATACAATTTTTTCACAGAAGTTTTATCAGCACTATACAAAAAAAATCTTAAATTTTTAATGAAATGTTTTGGATTTATGAAATAATGATTGGATATTTTTAATTTGAACTTTTCCATATACTTTGTTATTTCAAATGCATATTAAACTCCTAAATATATTTATTTTTACAGGGTCCCCATCTCAAGAAAACATTGATGCGACTACTGCCGAAAATGATGATCCACCAGCTAAAAAAAGACGGGTTCTTCGTTCCAATTTTGATCGACCATCTTTGCCAGCTAGATCAGAGCATATTTTACCAGATGTTTGCATACTATGCCAAAAAGTAAAAACTATAGTGTGCAAAGGATCTGGCAAAAGAAACAGGGAAAAACTTGTCAGATGTTCGACAATAGAAGCTGCTAATTTAAAACGAGCAGCAGAAGAAAATGAAAATGAATCACTCCTCATGCAAATAAGGAATAAAGATTGTGTAGCAATCGAAGTGAAATATCATAACTCATGTTACCGTGACTTCACTCGATATTTAACCAAACCAACCAAAACCGAACACTCTGAGCAAACTTCATATGCTAAAGCATTTGAGGTCTTTGCGAAATTAGTCCAAACAAGGATTATCGAAAACAAGGAAATCATGAGACTTAAAAAATTGAAAGATTTGTTTGTCAAACAGATTAAAGAAACACATGGAGTTGATGCGCATTTATATAAAACAGGATATTTAAAACAAAGATTAATGAAAAAATTTCCTCAATTATGCTTCATCACTCCTAAAATGAGATCACAAGGTGACATCGTGTATGTAAATGACATTACAGTGTCTTCTCTTGTAGAGGAAAAAACAGTACTCCATGAGGAAACACATACCACAACTCCAAGTGAAACAGAGTCGTCAGAAAATGACACAAACCAACAAACAAGTCATGTACGCTCAGATCCAAATCCTCTTTCTAACTTGTACATAACAGCTATGGATCTGAGAAATATTATTCAACAAGTAAAACCTCCTTCGTTATGGCCGCCAACAGCAGAAACATTAAATTTGCAGGAGGCTGAAAAGATGGTGCCCCATATTTTATTTAACTTTCTTGCATGGATAGTTGGGGCATCTGAAGATTTGTGCACAGAAAAAATAATGGACATATCTGCATCCGTCTATAGAAAGATTTTGTCTATTTCACAAGACATTATATTTTTGTCTTCTAACGGACGTACATTAATGCCAAAACATTTATCACTTGGTATGGCTGTACGCCATCTGTCTGGATCTGCCCAAGTGATTGGTTTATTGAATGGTTTGGGACATTGTGTTTCTCATTCGGTGGTTTTAAATCATGATACAGCACTAGCTGAACTTGAAATCAATCGTGGAGAAAATTCTATTCCATCCACCATCCAGGCAGGTATTCCAACAACTTTGGTCTGGGACAATAATGATTTTGGTGAGGAAACTTTATCTGGACATGGAACAACACACAACACAACTGGGATAATAGTACAAAATATGTTAGTCGAACCGTGTGCATCTAAGATTGCAGTAGAAGGACTCAAAAGAACACGGAAAAGAACATTGGAACCACCAGAAGTAAATTTAGCTACATACACCGGTGGAAGAAAAGATGGCCCACTACCATTTGCTGAACATGTTTCACTTCATTCAGATCGTGTATTTCTGCAAAATTCTCTAAAACTTGATATAGCGTACTATATCACAAAATTCGGCAGTGAAATTATATTACCATCTTGGACTGGGTTTAACCAACTCCTGTGCAAAAGGGAGATTGCATCAAAATCTACCATAGGTTATTTACCCGTAATTGATGTTAGCCCCACAGAAATGGATACAGTCCTTACAATTCTAAAAAAAGCATTGACATTGCAGATCAACTCAAGTTAGAGTCTCTTGTTATTGTAATGGATCAAGCAATCTATTCAAAGGCACAATTAATTAGATGGAGAAATCCATATTTCATGAAGAGATTGGTGATTCGACTTGGTGCTTTTCATACAGCAATGTCCTTTCTTGGGTGTTTGGGAAAGCGTTTTCGTGATGCCGGGCTTCAAGATATTCTAATAGAATCAGAAGTTGTTGCTGTAGGCTCAATAAATGGAGTTTTCACAGGTAGACACTATAACAGAGCAGTTAGAGCCCATAAATTAGTGGCCGAAGCAATGCGTTTGACAACCTATTTAAACAGCATTCCTGAAGAAAAGGCAGAAAAAGTGAAGCATTTAATGACATCCTTGTCACAATCATTCCCAGGACCTCAGTATGAAGAAATTCTGAAGGGAGAACATTTTCAAAGTTTTCTATCATCCTATGAAGAATTTATACAGGTTGGCAACAAAAAGCAAACTTTTGCATTCTGGAGTTCTTATATTGACATTGTAGAAATTCTTTTACTTTTCCTTAGAGGTATTCGAGAGTCAAACTGGGAACTTCACTTGGCAAGTGTTAGACAGATGTTACCTTGGGTGTTTGCATATGACCATGTAAATTATAGCAGATACCTTCCAGTTTACTGGTTGGAGATGTCTAATCTCGCTAATACTCATCCAGTGATATATACACAATGCATTGGAGGAGATTTTGCTGTTCAAAGAAGCTCAAATGCCTTTGCTAAAATTCCTTGTGACCAAACCATCGAACAAACTGCTAATCGTGATTCAAAAACAAAAGGTGGTATGACAGGCTTCAGCACAAACAAGAGAGCCGTCAACAGGTGGATATGGTCCCATCATGCGAGAGGGTCTATTACCCATGAATGTGAAACTATGGCTGGCAAAGGAGAACGAAGTGGAACACGATCAGATCTTTTACACAGTCGGATGAAACATGATAAGCTTGCTATTGGAAAGATAATAGACACAGTAAACAGTATGTTTAATCCATTTGAGTATGAACCAGCTGAGTTGATCCATATTGCATCAGGATTAGTTGCGACACAAGATGTTCAAAATGATCTGCAATTTGCTAAGGCAAGGGGCGAATCAGAATTTGAAAATTTCTGTGGGCAGCGTCTACAAACGGGAGAAGTTGATTTTTTTGCCCCGATGAAAAGAATGAATTTAAAAACATTCTCCAGTATGTCTAAAAAATCAAATCATCATGTCCACGGAAAGGATATCACTTTGGAAGCAGATAGAAATCTCCTAGCAAGATTGGTTGTGATTGGTAGAATCCGGAACATTAATCTTCAAGAATTACTGTCATATTCCTTAGGTCCATTACCATTGTCCCTTGCAAATTCACATGGATCGTTGGTTAAAACTAATAAAGCAAACTTACTTCATGCTTTAGAAAGCCATGCTAACAATCCTATTGTTGAGAACCCTATAGTAGGTGGCATATATATAGTGGATGGTATGTCGCTGATACACCAATTAAATTTGAACAAATTACAAGGAGAGAAAACATTTCTTAATCTTGCTCTTGTTATTTTGAAAAGTTTAGTGAACAGGGCAAAATCGAATCATTCTAAAGAAATTCATTTTGTTACTGATACATACCAGCAGATCTCTATAAAAAATATCGAGAGGGATAAAAGAGCTGCTACTAGCTCTCAGATAAGAATCCATGGTCAGCTCCTTCCTCAGCAATGGAAGAAATTTCTTTCAAATGGAGAGAATAAAAAGTCCTTAATAGAATTCTTGGATGAAACATGGTCTAATGTTTCAACATCAGAGCTTAGAGGAGTGAAGGTATTCTTGGCGCATAACAAGAAATGTCATTCCTTCTCACCTGGAAAAGAGGCAAGTGATATTGTCATCCGGTTAGAAGAGACAAAACTTTGTAGCTCACAAGAAGAAGCTGATACACGGATTTATTTGCATGCTTCTTTTGCAGCCAACACTAGTACGGATGTAATCATTATGAGCCTGATACCGATGTGTTTGTAATTGGAGTTTCTTTACAAAATCTTATTCCCGCACATTTATACTTCCACACAGGAAGAGGAACAAATTTGCGAACAATAGACATCAAGATGATAAAAGACAACATTGGAGAGTCTGTCAGTCAAGCCTTGATTGGTCTACATTGTTTTACAGGATATGATAGTGTCAGTTCATTTTACGGAAAGGGCAAAAAGAAAGCACTTAGTTTATTACTGAGAGAGAATGAGTTTTGTTACGCATTCAGTGATCTTGGTAATGAATTTTATGTGAAACCAGACACAGCAAAATCATTGGAAATGTTTGTTTGCAGGTTGTATGGCCAACAAAATGTCACAAGTGTTAATGAAGCCAGATACAACATGTTTAGATTCCAAAGAAAATTGGAAATCACAATGCCTCCAAATCAAGATGCCCTGAGTGAACACATCAAGCGAGCTAACTATCAAGCAGGTACGTTTTATAAATATTTAATTTCCAATTATATGTAAAAATTAAATATATGGAGTTTCATTGTTATTTGCTTATTAGAAAGGATGAAAATTATTCAATATTAATGTTAATTTCTTTCTTTTTTCAGGTGTCTATAAAAGGAGCCTCCATGCAAATCCTGATATACCATCCCCTGATTGTCATGGATGGAAGATAGAAAATGGAGATTTAGTAATCCATTGGATGAATCTTCTTCCTGCTCCAGACAGTTTAATGGATTTAATTAACTGCTCTGCCAAATGTAAAAAAAGTCATTGTAAAGACGTTAACATTTGTACATGTCTCCAAAACAGGGTCCCATGCACAGATATGTGCAAGTGTGCAAGAGATTCTTGTTATAAAATTAGTAAAAACATTGGACATGATGATGATGACACTGATGATGGTGATGACGACGACGATGATGATGAAGTGGCATAAGCAGTGATCAGTTTTAAATAAAAGCATATATGATCTTATTTACTAACATGTTGTTTGTTTAACTTTCATTAAAAATGCCTTTTTGTCCTTTAAATCTGTGTTATTATTCATAGATTCAAAAAAATACTTTTTAATGAAAATTGACAAACATTGTATATTTTACCAAGTTGATGTGTATAAAAAATGACACAAAATCGCAGCTCTACCTCAGGTTTAAACGACCTTGTTACATACAAAATATAGCAATAGATTTGTATGACTAATAATATTGGTAGACTATAGGTGTCTCTACATGAGAAATATCAAAATGTAAATCTATTTCTTTAGTTATCCACAGAAAAGATTGAAGTTGTTTCAAATAAGATGTTTGAAAAAAGCTTTTTTAGAAAAATATTCCCTATTTTGAAGCATAGTAAATATATTAAGTCCAATATTTATGTATTAAATGATGAAGAAATAAATTGGGAATAAAATGTGCTAAACTAGATGTCTGTATTGTTATCGGTTTGTGTGCTACTAAGGTTTAAGCAAGTCATAATGTTCTATTTGATGATTGTCGGCCATCTTTAAATATGGCCGCCGTTTTCATTAATGCGCAACATTTGTGCTTGTGAAAAAAAATATGATGTTCAGGAGTCTATTGGCATTCATTTGACACCATTTTTTCTTCCACCCCCAACCGAGGTCACAGAATCAAAAATCTAGAGGGATTTTGACCTTTGGGCCCATAGCCTAATGTGGATTAACATGGAAAGACAAGACCCCTAACTCGAGAGTTTTTGCTAGGTGCGACATTTTAAGTATTGAGGCCTTTCTGATGAAGTCTCAGCTTCGGTGGGCTGGTCACCCTGTTCGCATGGATGCAAACTGTCTTCCTAAGCAACTAGCATACAGTCAACTGAAAGAGGGTAATCGAAATGTGGGTCGTCCATTTCTGAGGTACAGAGATAAGCTGAAAGACAACCTTAAGCACGCAGGCCTGAACCCAAAAACCTTTGAAGAAGATGCTGCGGATAGAAAATTGTGGAGGGAAAAATGTTTTGCGAGCATTAACACATACATTGACACACGGCTATCGAATCAAACAAATTTCGTAGAGCAAGAATAGGAACAGCACCTTCCCAGACTGTATCCTGTGAGTTGTGCGGCTTGGTTTGTGGGAGCAGAGCTGGCCTCGTGTCACACATGTGGCACAAGCATTGAAGACAGAGTGAAACAGAGCGACTTTTTGGCCCTCATGCGTCGAACACGACGGGAGAGTCCATTATTATATTTTAAAACAGTAATCTACGTACATGCATGTTTCGGGGCCCTACCCCTCGTCAGACGCTAATCTTAATATCGTTTAAAAATCAACAACAAAATCTATCTATCTATCTATCTATCTATCTATCTATCTCTCTCTCTCTCTCTCTCTCTCTATATATATATATATATATATATATATATATATATATATATATATATATATATATAAGAAAACGAAAGGAAGTTTCATTTTAACATTGAAAAGCAACTTTATCGGTTATTTTCGTTAGTAAGGGTATAGGAGAGAAACTGGTTAGTAGCTGAACGTGTTCTTATTTAAGAACGTAGATTGGATATTAGAAAGACTTGTTCAAAAAGAGAATAGTTCATTTTTCGTATTTTGTATTTATAATAGCCGTGAAAAGAATTTCAGATGTGGAGACGTAGATTAGACAGGCCGGTTTAATGAGAAAAGTGTTCATGTGTATACGTGCTGTAGGAGCGTGCGTGCGTATAGAGACGGAGGCAAAGGATTAGATTCCCGTGGTAGGAAAGATAGTACGTGGAAGCAAGTCGGTGTTTGAAGATAGCCATGTTGACTTGTATGTATTCACACTAGCTTGGGCCTAAAGGCCCAATCGATGTCTGCTGCCAGTAGTAGCCACGGAGAAGAGAGAGAGAGAGAGAGAGAGAGAGAGAGAGAGAGAGGGAGAGAGAGAGAAAGAGATTGTTGTCGACTTCACGTTTTATACACTCGGTCACATGACTGAGAGCTGACTTGTGATTGAACAGAAAGGAAGTAGATTTAAAATCTCGAGCCACGATAATTAACTCCTGCTAGTGCGTGTTGCAATTTTTTCGCCTGCCATATATATATATATATATATATATATATATATATATATATATAGGTAAGAATATTTACTGTTTATGAAAAATTGATTATAAGATCCTAAAAAGAGAAAATATTTAGCCTATATTTCACAGAAGAATTTAGCTCAGTGAATGAAGATGAATGCACCCATAAAAGAATATGATTTGTTGGTGTAAGCCACAAATACTGACGGGCATATCTGCCTCGGCATACGTCAAAAGCTCTTAGTATATTATCATCTACGATTACGAACAATCGTTCATTAAAGCGACTTACTGAATTGTATTACTCGATTACATAGCCAAGACCACTCAGCTCTTCTAAACGAATATATGCCTTTTCAGGGCATATCTGTATGAATAACCATTGTTAAATGTTATGTTTCTGCAATGGTTACGATAACATGCTTGCTTCATGTATAACACGGCCTAACGTTCATAGGAAACATGAGTTGGAACAATTACATTGAGAGCATTGCCAGGACCGCTGAGAAGAAGGTAGGCTCTCTTTACCATGCTTGAAAGCTAGTAACGCCCGAAAGTATACTGTATCTCTATAAGGCCACCATTCACCCATGTACTGAGTATTGTTGTCATATTTGGGCTGGTGCATCTGCTACTAGTCTCTCGCTCCTAGACAAGGTTCAAAAGAGAGTCGCCAACCTGATAGGTCCTGAACTGTCATCTAAATTACAGCCTCTGTCTCATTGACAAAATGTTGCATCCCTCTGCCTGTTCTACAAGTATTTTAATGTTGAATGCTCCGACGAACTGCAAGCACTTGTTCCCCTCCCCTCGACGTAAATACCTCCCCAACAAACCCGGCAAGCAGCTAAATCCCACCCCCACACACAGTAGATATCCATAGATGTAAGTGAGCTTTCTATTCCAGTAGTTTCTTCCCCAGAATTGCTAGACTTTGGAATTCCTTTCCGAGTCCCTATTTCCCCAACTGTACTGACATGCAGAAGTTCAAGTGTAACGTGAACCGACATCTTGCTGCCCAACTGCCTACATAGTACAACTGTAGCTTATGTCCCTGATAGTAGCACCGTACATCAAAGTGGCAATGTGCCTTGCTTGGGGTGAAAATGTATTTTAAAGAAAGTATACAAAACCAATAAAACTCGCATCAAACATCCAAAACGAGTTGATATGCAGTTAAAAAAAAACATCATCGTCATATATACAGTTGAATTTAAACATAATGCCATTAAAAAATGAATAAAACCTCAGTATTCGTTCAGCTTTGTGTTAATGACAATTTGTGTTAAATTAATTGTATATAACGAATAGTTTACAGATTGGTATTGTGTTTTCAGTATTAAATAACCAAAACGAAGTTTATATGTTGTAAATGCGAGCAAATAAAAGCAGAAGTTTTCCAATCGATAATGACTAAAGTGAACGCAAATGTAATAAATACCAGGAAGGTTTTCATTAGGGATGTTGGCAACCTTTACATGATCCCTCCTGTAAGTACGCGATATCTTGCTAGAAATAATTCTAACTAGAAAGATGTCGGGGAAATGAATGCCAACAATAATCATTTGATTCATTGGAAAATGAATGAATGATGCTCCTCCTCCTCCTCCCCACTTAACAACAGCAACAACAACATGCTCCCTTTTTTAAGCAGTTTCTGATGTCAAAATATTAACAGTCTGATAAACTTGCTTGTTTGTTTGCGCATCAAATTTTTTAGAGGGAGGGGGAGGGGCGAATAAAATCAGTTGGTTGTTGAAGGAAGTAGAACATGAAAACTAGAAATTCTGGAGGTAAATTTTCAAAAAGCATGCAACATTCGCAAAATAGAAATAAATAAAAAATATTTGGCGGTAATGAATAACGAACTCAGTTTTTTACAAAGGAAGGTCGATGACGCAGATTGAGAGAAAGGGAAAATATGACTCGGTCTAAATTTGTAGACAGAAATTTCAAAGTTGTAGATGACGCAGATATCCGTGAATTGAGTTTTTTTTTCTTTTTTTTTTCTTTTTTTTTTTTGTCGAACAGAATAACAAATCCCATGTGAACTAGGAAAATTTAATGACGTAAATTGATATGTACACCTCTCCTGCCATGACAGGGTGCAAAACCGTCCTCGAAATCTAGTGGGCGAGAACCTTTTCTTCTCCTTACTTCCTCTTTCTCACAGAAGAGACGTTGCGAGTCTCTCTGCTCTATCGTTATTTTATGGCGGGTGCTCGACTGAGCTCCAATCCATGGTCCCCATTGTAAAACGTTTGTAACAAATTTTCGTTTAGCAACAGCAACAGTCAACAATTTTCCTTACTCTCTATCTGTGCCTAAAACTGAACGAAAATTCCATGAGCAAAGTTTCTTTCCAAGAAGTGTCCGCCTGTGGAACAAGATACCGTGGATCTGTTTCCCAGCCGACTATAACATGGGTGTTTTCAAGTCCTATGTAAATAAGTTTTTGTTGATCAGTCCTCTTAAATAACTAAGCCCTAGTTATTTAAGAGGACTGATCAACAAAAACAAGTTCCACCATTACTGATCATCATGAAGTTGTCTCATCAACTACCTAACATTTATTGACCCTTATCCTTGAGAGGCTTCCTGGCTTGATAAGTGATGACATTCAAGTAAAAAATATAAAGTCACATAGAATTATATAAAAAGAAAACCAGAAGCGAATTTAGAACGAGAAAAGAAAGAGCTTGTGACAAAGTAAATATGCAAACCAGGTATATATACACATACGCACTAATCGTAAATGGAACACATACATTAAATCCGTTGCCAAGGTAGCTGGGAAAATGGTGGGCTCCTTCTATTGATTCAGTAGATATCTCACTGCAGATTTTATCTATATAAGAGCCAGGTACGTCCAAGAATGGAGTACTGTTGCCACATCTGGACAGGAACTGCTAGAAAGGACTGATCCTGCCTTGATAGAGTTCAAAATAGACTTCGTAGCCTAGTAGGGGATGCTCTTTTCTTTTCCCTGCAAGCTCTTTATCACAGAAGAGATGTTGCGAGTTTGTCTCTGCTTTATCATTATTTTCATGGCAAGTGCTCGTCGGAGCTCCAATCTATGGTCCCCCCCTTGCCCACGAGAAACACTCGTCTAGCTGAAAACACTATCAATAATTTCCCCCACTCTTTATCTGTGCCTAAACCTAAACGTAGATTCCATGAATAAAGTTTCTTTCTTAGAACTGCACGCCTGTGAAACTGTCTTCCGTTTGCCTGCTTTCCAGCTGACTACGATGTGGTTGTCTTCAAGTCCAACGTAGACAAGTTCTTGATGAGCCGTTCCACTTAAGTTAACAAATTTACCGAATTTCCATTACTAACGATTACTATATTGTTCAATTAACTACTGTGCACTCTTTTACCCTTATCCTCGAGTGGCCTCTGGGCCTTGATAAGTGGTGATTTAATGAGTTCTTTCATATGTGGGAATTGAAACTCTCAGACTAACTTGATTGTCGCCCTTTAACTCTGATAACCGGAGAGCGACACACCACGTCACTTCCTCTTTCTTACGTCTCTCCCTCTTATCTGCTGAACTCTCAACCAGTCAAGATGTGACCGATCCCGCTTCTTGTTGGAATGGCCACCCAACCAGCGCTCCTGACTAACCCATCAGCCTCTTATCAATCGCAAGTAACGTTACACCTTTCTCAACGAACTCTTATTCTTAATGAACTCTTATTCTTACTGTGTATATCTTATTCTTACTGTGTATATCCTTAATGTTTCTCGTGTATATTTATGTAAATAAATCTACATTCTTTCACTAATATATATCGGTATGTTTCGCCTCTTCATTATGCGACCTTTTGCTTTTCAATCACTCTACCATTCAATCAATTTAACAACATGGATGATGGGATCCCAATTACATAATCCGGCCTTCACTGTCCATCCACACATATGAATTGGAATGGATTGGGTGATTTACGTGTAAACGCATTTCACGATACGAAAATTTCAAGATTTTAAATATTAATTAAAAAGGGTATTAAAGCGTTTCTTTTGTGTCTCGTGTTCAACAACAACGACGCCAGATGCTACACTTTGATCATAATAACTAGTACCAAGTAGCTGGCCTGTGAGGCAGTATTTACCGTCCTTCCAGCGCGGGTTGATGTGACACTAGGACGGAAAGTGGTATGAATTATCAAGCGCTAAGGAGGAGCAATCCGGCCCTGCAAAAATAAATCTGAGTAGCTTCGTCGGCATTCCCCAGTAAGAGCGCTTTAGACAACAAAAAATAAACTTGCTCCTCCAGAAATCCGGGAGGCAAGTTCGGGGTGGAGGGGACCTCCTGGATCTACTCAGAACATTTGTCACAGTTCAACAGCTAAAAGACTACCGAAATGACGCAGTTTCTGCTGGATTGGTTGTCGAGGTCGGAACTTCGACTAGCGTTTGAGAGGCAATTTTTTTTTTTTTTTTTTTTTTTTTTGCTCACTCGCTGCTGAATTCGTGATTTAATAGGCTGACGGCAACGATGTGTCTGTCATAGAAAAAAGTGAAAATCATATCAATTAACAGTATCTGGTTTGCTACCAAGGGAATGTCGTTTGTAAACAGCCCATAACAAGCCGTGACAATCGTTGGTATTAGCTTTGAATATTTAATACCGATTTAAATATGAAATACTTAGAAAGGCGATCGGAAATGCGACACATACAAAAGCAGAAAGAAAAGGCGAAGCTACCGTAAAAATAATGCGAAAAAGAGTGAGTGAAAAAGACGAGGATTAAACATTGAGTTCATACGTTTGATATATAGGCGTGGTATTTAAAATATATATTTGAATAAGTGACTTGACTTCTCCTGAGTCATCCATCATATACGGCATAATCACGGTTCTCATTCGATTACTTAAGTTAAGCAACGCTGAGCCTGATTACTAACAGATGGGTGGCTATTTGGGATTACCAGACCCTGTATGTAGGAGGACGTCGACACCACCCTGCAAGAATTGCAAAATCTAACATTGTCATCTCCTCCTGACATGCGACTAGGGATCGCTTGTGAATTTCATGTTTCCATGAAACTCCATCCTTCGGAGGAAGCCGGTTCAGCCCACCTATGGTGAGTGGCACTTCGGTCTCTCGATTCAGAGCCATTCACCGACTGATGGTGAGACGTTCACGATGTTCGTGCACCACGATGCTAGTCAAGTTATTGTGGCCGCAATCTCCAATCCCGAGAGGTCAATGGATTTCTTCTGGGGAGTCTCCATGGTGATATGAGGCTTTTCAGATTGCCGCTTCACCACTAGGATTCGCAAGAGCACTTTCCAAGTAGGTTCCTCGTTCCATCATATATACAGAGTTCGTTCCGAATATAATGCATCCTATTTTTTTAACAAAAAAAAAAAAAAAAAATTAAAGTACTACGAAGACGGGAGTGATACTATTAAAACGAGCGATTTTTTTGTGCTCCAGAATTTATTTTTGCTACATAGTCACCACCATTCTCAATGCTCTTTTGTCAGCGATGGGGCGGTGGCTGTGTTTAGTGTATATATATATATAAAGGAGCTTTGTGTGTCTATGTGTCCGTGAGTTCGTTTTTTATGGACTCCAAAACGGCTGGGCCGATTTCTTTTGAAATTTCACACAAATATACCTCATGTGTCTGGAAGTGTTCTTAAATAGGTTTTGTACCGAAATGTTTTCAATAAGTATCAAAAATCGAAATAATTCGATGACAAGGAACAGACGATGTTGACCAAAGTTAGCACCTAACATCACAAGTGCATTTGACAAATTTTATCATACAAGCCGAAAGACCCGACATATAAAAGCAACAGTAGGTTCTTTGATATGGCGCGTTCGAAATAGATGTTTCTGTTTAAAGCACAATTGAGACATGATATTTAACTTTTTCATTTTAAACTTAAATTCAAGCCATTATCACAGCACAACCAGAAAAGCCTGGCATATAAAATCAACGGTATGTTCTTTGATATGACAGAGGCGCGTTCGAAATAAATGTTTCTGTTTAAAGCACAATTGAAGTATAATACTTTACTTTTGCATTTTAAACTTTAATCATAGCATTATATATAAAATGTCTTTTTTTTTAATTAACAGTAGGTTCTCTACAGTGCAATGTAGACGACACTGTATTGTAGACTAAACCACTGCGGGGGCGCAGGTGAACCTTCGTTCCGATGCACCGCGAAGGGTTCCCAACTAGAGCAGGCAATCCATCGATTTGATTAAAATTTGATCAGCGGCTTGGTTCCCACCAGTTTTGGCAAATAACAAATAGGATCCTGAACAGAAGTGTGCGTTCTATCCCAACCATTATCAATGGACCAGAGGTCATCTCGTCAGCGTCAGACAAGGCCAAACTATTTGCAAAGAACTTTACAGCTAATTCTACCCTATGCGACGAAGGCCATCAACTCCCCATATTTCCTCCTATAACACAGAACAAGCTAGGTAACATACAAATATCCGTGCATGAGGTCGCCAAGCTAATCAAGAACCTAGATTCCAGTAAAGCAACTGGCCTTGATGGCATCCCAATTATAGTGTTAAAAAAGCTTCAACCAGAACTTGCTCCCATACTTACGAAACTGTTTAAGCGCTGCCTTAAGGAGAAGTGCTTTCCGACTCCCTGGAAGACCTCATCAGTTTGCCCTGTATTTAAGAATTCAGGTGATAAGTCATCTCCCTCTCAGTACAGACAAATAAGTTTCCTGTGTGTTATGAGTAAGTTGCTGGAATCAATATTAAATAGAGAAATAGTCAACCACCTCAGCAAGAATAACCTTCTTAGCGACATACAATATGGTTTCCGCTCTGCAAGATCTACCGCAGATGTGCTGACGGTTATATTCCACAGGATTAGTGAATCTCTTGACAAAGGCTTCCTTTCTAGGGCAATTGCTCTTGACATATCAAAGGCCTTCGACAAGGTATGGCATAAGGGTCTACTTCACAAGATTTCCAGCTACGGTATAACTGGAAATATTTTCTCAATCATTAAATCATTTCTCTCCGATAGGCTCATAAGAGTAGTGGTAGATGGACAAAAATTGGAGGCCTGCAATATAAATGATGGAGTCCCTCAGGGGTCAATCCTAGGCCCAACTCTCTTGCTGATCTACATCAATGACATCCCTAAACACATACTTAAATCATTCGTTGACATCTATGCTGATGACACGACCATCTACGGCAACACATCAAAGACTGTAAATGACAAAGTTATCTCTGATTCTCTTTCCTCTGATCTCGAGCGCGTGCTTCAGTGGAGGAAGATGTGGCTAGTTACCTTTAATGCATCCAAAACCAAACTCCTATCCTTACATCATCAACGCTCTGATCCCCATCTGGCATCAACTGGGATGGATGGCTCTCGTCTGGGTGAGGCCCCGTGTTTTGACAAGCTTCTGGGCTTGACCTTTACTCCTGATCTGAAATGGAACACGTACATCAAGTCTGTTGCCAAGGTCGCTGGAAAGATGGTGGGATCCTTCTACCGCTCCATAAGATATCTCACTACTGATGCAATTCTCTATCTATATAAAAGCCAAGTACGTCCAAGGATGGAATACTGTTGCCATATCTGGTCAGGAGCTGCCAAAAACAGCCTATCATGCCTTGACAGAGTACAAAATAGACTTCGTGGCTTAGTGGGGGATGCCCTTTTCTCTACCCTGCAACCTCTCTCTCACAGAAGAGACGTTGTGAGCCTATCCTTGTTTTATCGTTATTTCCATAGCAGGTGCTCGTCTGAACTCCAATCTCTGGTCCCCCCTCGCCAATCTTTTACAAAAAAACACCCGTCTAGCTGAATCTACTGTGAAAAATTTCCCTCACTCTATATCTGTGCCTAAATCAAAACGCGGATTCCATGAACAAAGCTTCTTTCTTAGAATTGCACGCCTGTGGAACTCTGTTTCGTCTGCCTGCTTCCCACTGGACTACAACTTGGATATCTTCAAGTCCAATGTTAACAAATTCCTAATGAACCGCCCCCTTAAGTAAACACTTCATCAAATCTCCAGACTAACGTAATGTACTTGC
>NC_136507.1:94619597-94672097 GCF_053919585.1 Euprymna scolopes
CTCAAATGTTGGGTTAGTCTATATATATATAAGTTAAAAATATTAATTTTAGTGGGATTTTGCTGCCTGCCAGGTTTTTCGGGAGGTATTTACATAGAGGGGATACAAGGGCTTGCAGTTCGTCAGAGCATCTATCATTAAAATACGTGTAAAAAGCAGAGGAATACAACATTTCGTCGATGGGACAGAGGCTGAAACCTAACTGACAGTTCAGTACCAATTTGTTTAGCAACTCCCTTTTGTACCCTGTCCAGGAATCGATCTCTATATGAGATACATAGATATCCGAATATTCGATTGAACCCGCCCCCTCTTTTAGTCTCAAATGTTGAGTTAGTAAAAAAAAATAAAGAACATTATTTCTGTCTTTTCAATTGACTATTTAACTATTTTATAGCTTTCTTTTTTATCTAGGTCTTACTGGATTCAAGGACAAGAATCCATCTAGTCTGGTAGAGTATCCAGCTGAGTCTTGTAACTTGAGGCAACGTTTGTATAAAAATAAGGGAACAAAGATTTTTTTTATAAGAAATAGAATTATTTATTCTTAACAATTAAAAGAAGCATTTTTAATTCGACCCGACGCGTGTCGCCAATGGCGTTCGCAGCCAAAAACTGCTATGCGTCCGTGTTCGACGGAGTGCCGACTTCAACTATGTAAAAACAATTCCTCTGTCTTTGAACAAGAGGGAAAAAGGATGACAATGTTTTGTCGTTATTTCCATGGCAATTGCTCGTCTGAACTCCAATCTCTGGTCCCCCCTCGCCAATCTTTCACGAAAAACACCCGTCTAGCTGAATCCACTGTGAAAAATTTCCCCCACTCTATATCTGTGCCTAAATCAAAACGCGGATTCCATGAACAAAGCTTCTTTCTTAGAACTGCACGCCCGTGGAACTCTGTTCCGTCTGCCTGCTTCCCATCTGACTACAACTTGGATGTGTTCAAGTCCAACGTTAACAAATTCCTATTGAGCCGCCCCCTTAAGTAAACACTTCATCAAATCTCCACACTAACGTACTGTACTTACAATAACCCTTATCCCTGAGTGGCTTCCGGGCCTTGATAAGTGGTGATCACTGTGTAAAAAAAAAAAGAAAAGAGAAAAGAGTGAAAGAAACAGAATGAGAGATAAAGAGATATGTTCGTACATACACGCTAAGAAAACGAAGCGACTGAAATAATATCCTGAGGACAGCAGCCAGGTTTTACCTTTCACTGTGCATCTGATTACATAAACATGCTCGGGTCGCACACGTCGCTTTTCAAACTGTTGAGTTGGTAGGCTCAACATTTTGGATATCTGCGTCAGCCCGTTGCTACACATCTCTCCACAAGTACGTGACAAATCTGACACCAGGTTCCCTCTACGAGCAGCTTCAAGTTCCTCAAAAAGGTGTTACATGATAAGGGCTTTCCCCTTTTCATGTAAGTATAAAAATAGAGAGATTTAGTTAAAATGAAAATGAAATAGAATAGACGAAATTCGAACCTCGTAATTTAGGTTTAGAAATAGATTGCGAGAGAGAATTATCAAATGGAATGTGAAAACAAACCATTGTTTAGCTTAGAGATAAAATAGTTTTAAGAAAAGGAATGCAACTATAGGATAATTTAATAAACATGTTTTTAACATATTGGAAATATAGGTTACTGGAAATATAGGTTAAAATTCCTTTGTAAACAAAGGAAAAAGTTTTGGACACGCATTTCCAGAACACGTGAAAGACACACATGTTTTAACATGTGTATAACGTCATGGAAAATGGGAAGTTCTCGATATAGTTAGAAACTTTAGAGTTAAGCAGAGATAAACGGAGGGGGAGTCTGAAAGAGAGAGAGTCCAAGGACGACAGATGACAGTCTGGAGTCCAGACATGGACAGTCGAACGTCTGGAAGCGAGACGGTCACCTTTGAAACATAGAATGTAAAACTTTGAATTCTTGACTAAGAAAACCACGACCGGTCGAAGAAGAAATAATGTTAAAGAGCATATCTCCCCTCTCTCTCTCTCTCTCTGGCTCTTTCATACTCTCTCTATTTTCTCTCTCTGTGTCTCTATTAGATAGTAGATCGAGAGAGAGAGGGAGAGGGTGGGAGGAGGTCAGAGAGATATTTTTGTAGTAAATCCACGTTGCAGGAAGTGACGTTTCATCTAACCGGATGTCATGTGATGCTACGTGGCAAGGTTGGTGAAACGTTGAGTCTCTCAGAAAATGCCAAGCCGAGCAGAGGTCTAAAATGGTTCTCTCCTAAGTAAGGGGGGAGATGCGCGCCCCAGACGTGGGACGTGGTAGGTACCCACAGTGGAGACCATCGATGGCGACATCTGCAGATCATGCCTGGGAGAATAAAAGGTTGAAAACCCAACATCTGTCTTCATCTTGTGTATTCCGGCGAAAACAGCAAGAGAGCTCCACCCAGATGAAGACTCTCCCAGAGCAGCAAAACCAGGTATGAACTTCTATATATAAACACATACATCCACAAGTGTCCTAACCACCAGACAAACGGTTTAAGGGATCTTGGGTCCCGTTCTCTCGTCTCTTAACACTTGTAATATCTCTCTCATCGTCATAAACTTTTTCTCTTCATTAGTAAAATGGACACGTCATCACCAGGGTACCAGTATCCCTCAAGTAAAGTGTCAAAGTCCAAATCCGTTTCTTCTCCCTCCCTTATGTAACATATATGTTATTTGGTGCCGTTGACCTTCTTGCCCCCGCATGGGGCATATATCGAAACCTGGATTGCCACGGACATAACGAGAAAAAGAGATAACGAGGAAAAATAAAGACAAGAAGAGAAATTGAGGAAAAAGGAGGGAGACAAAACGGAGAAGAGACAGTGGAATAAAAAGAAAGAATAGTGAAAATGAAGAGAAAAAGAGAATAAATGAAGAACAGTGAAAAACCGGTAGAGAGAGAGAAAGATAGAGAGAGAGGAAGGAAGAAGAAGAAAAAATGATTCAGTTATATGTTGAAAAAGATAACAAAGGCATGAAGAATACCATACGCATTTAGAAGAAAATTAAACTCCAAAATTAAAAATACGCTGTAAGCTTTGGAAACGACTGAAAAACAAAAGAGAAAAGAAAATTAATTTACCATATTAAAAATAAAAACTTGAAATTAAAAAACACAGAGAAAGAATTGAAAACACAGAGAAAGAAAAAAAAACGTATATATATATATATATATATATATATATATATATATATATATATATATATATATATATATTTAAATAGACAAGACAACACAAACGAACATTTTTTGAGGCAAAATAACATCGAGGTTGTCCACAGTTTATAAACCTGTCAGTCATTTGACATTGTTGAATTTAGCAAAGCGTTACAAAAATAAGGGACAGTGAACTTTTAAATGCATTCGGAATAGCAAGATGTCATTTTAGATTTGAAAAAAAAAAAAAAAAAGAAGAAATTACACTATTGTCGAAAGTATTAGGTGATAAATAAAAATCAGGTTGGTGATGTGGCATCCCTCCGGATTAATTTTAAGTAAATTATAATTATATGAATAGAATAGAAGCGGAACTTTTTAATTTAATTCTGTGGTTAATTGTAAAAGAATAATGATTTTTTTTTTAGTTTCAGAAAACCCTTGAACTTTGCTTACGTGGACAATTTGATCTGTGATAATTTTGTTGAACTTTGCTGAAAGTTGCTAGTTATAAGTGAATTAATTAAGTATATATTAATTAAGTATTATTGAATATTGTTAAGTATTGTTGAGTTGCCATGTGTATTTTTCTGTATTTCTTTTTCTGTACTTTTGTTATCTTGTATTTGTATAGCAGATGGGGGCATCGATGGTCTTGCAACGTGGTGTCAATGTAATTTAATTTTTTTAAAAAATAAGATGATGACAGGATAGAGGTATATCAATTATCAATAATAATTTTTGAGATGACGGGATTATGCAAGGAAAACATAAATGAGAATTTTTAAAATGGGATGATGTCGGAAGACAAAAGAATAAGGAATAAGGATTTTTTAAAAATCGAAATACAGTAGTTGGACAGGCAGACAGTTTGCTGGATTATGAGTAATGAGGTCAGGAAGTCAGTCGGTATTTATTCTAGTTTCGAGGTGGTCATGTATACATATTTTTTTTGTTTGTTGTTTTGTTCCAGATGCGTAAGTCGGTGGAGGGCGGTACAGAACGTCCTCGTAATAAATTTTTAAAAAAATCCATATTTTGGTAGGTGCTCAGGGAAGCACGAGATAGTTATAGAGAAATGGGCGATCTCTGTAACTAATATGGACAGTCGGAGGACGTGTCCATTGTGTGTTGACCACACGGGGGGTAAATGGGGTAGAATAAATAAAACCGACTTGATTACTCTTGGACCAATTAAGTATAGTCATAGAGGAGGCAAATTAATTAAGAACATTTGATGTGAAATGGTGAAGGTTTGGGATGGGATTTTTTTTTTTTTTTTTTTTTTGCTACCTAGGAGTAAAGAAGATTGTCCGTAAATCCTGAGATGTAAGTAGGAGGCAGATGGACCTCGATTTTGTGGTTTATTGTTGTTCGGCTAGGAGCCGTGAAATTATCGACCACGAGTAGTGTCGACCGGGAGCAAAGGATGCTCTGGAAGTCCCGAGATGGGTACGAAGAAGCCATGGGGTCATAAAGGAGTTTGACCTTGAAGAGCGCAGGGTAGCGCTGCATGGCAATTTTATTGTTGTATTTATTTAATTTTGAGTTTATCGATTTATCGTAGGACAGTCTTCTTGCCAGCGGGTAGCGTATGTATTCCCTCCTTAGTTTAATTAGTTAGTTATTAAAAATGTATGGCTTTGCCATATATTTTGATAAAAAAGGGGTGGAGGAAGAATTTTAGAAGTAAAATGTTACCCTATTGTGAATTAAAGGTACCAAATTTAAAAAAAAAACCATGCTGGGTGAATTTAATTGGTATTATTAAATTAAATTATTTTGGAATAGATTTGGTTGGTTTAGTTATATTTTAGGGACGTTTAGCGCGTAGTTGCATTTTTTTTCATGAGAATTACAAGGCGATTAGGCTGTAGAAAGCAGTTTTTTCTGTTTTATTTTTTTTATAAGCCACGGTATTGTCACAAATTAGAAAATTTGGCAGGGGAAATACTATTTTAGAGTAATGAGAACCCTGTTAAAACAATACTAGTGGTTCCAGTGGGTTGTGAAGATGCCACGTAGGCCCAAGCAACGGCAATAAGTCTTGTCCAACAAAAGTCTGGCGTGCGAGGTCGCGATAATTCCTCAGGGTACGGAGCGACTGGACAGTCGGTACCAAGCCTAATCACGGAGAGATAGAAGAAAGGGAAAGATGCAGATTACGTAAGGGACAAGATAGAGCCTTATTATTTTTTTTATTTTTTTAGAGGAATGTGTGAGGGATATCTGGGTTGGAATCTTGGGACTTGCTGGGAATGCGGAAAAATCACAAAGGGAAAGCTACTTAGTTAGAAATCGATGCGCAAGTAAGCTTTGGCACATTAATTAGGGAGTGATGATTCCGTATCTTGTCGGGTTCCAGGAACTCAAACAGGCTCCGAGTGAATCAGTGTGAAGGCGTATCTTGGCTTAGACCAACCAAGAAAGTTAGTAGAAGAGCTTTGTGAAGTCCCGAAGTAGTAGATAGAATAGAACAAAGCTCCAGTAATAGGACAACTCAGAGAAAGACGTCAGGGCATTACAGTAAAGGGAAAAAAAACTGGGACTTACGCCTATGCTGAAAGTCGAGAACGCGAGTGGGATGGTTGGGTCGGTAGAGCATCAGACCATTAATTTGAGGGTCAGGGGTTCGAGTCCCCATGCGATAAAGCTACCACCAACATGGAGCATCCGACGTTCTGGTCGTAATTGCGATATGCTGGCCCCATTTCGAAAAAGTGATCGAAAATGGAGTCTCCATTTGTTTGGCCAAGTGGTCCAAATAAAGAGCAGAGTCAGTGGAAAATATCCAACAATGCGACCGCCTAGACAAGATGTATATCTGCAAAGCTGTATCTTTGTCTAACTTGGAAGCAAGTTAATGTCGAGGAGGGACTTTCGAGAAGCAGCAGAAGGGTTGATAGTGTTGTAGAAGAGTACTGGTGCCTGATCTTTCTTGGAAAAGGGGTGAGTCCGGAAAGTGAAAGAATAAAGATGTACTTCGGACATAATTATTTTTTTTTTAGTTAGTTAGTTATTAAAAAATGTATGGCTTGCCATACATTTTGATAAAAAAGGGGTGGAGGAATGTTAAAGATCATATCTCCCCTCTCTCTCTCTGGCTCTTTCATACTCTCTCTATTTTCTCTCTCTGTGTCTCTATTAGATAGTAGATCGAGAGAGAGAGGGAGAGGGTGGGAGGAGGTCAGAGAGATATTTTTGTAGTAAATCCACGTTGCAGGAAGTGACGTTTCATCTAACCGGATGTCATGTGATGCTACGTGGCAAGGTTGGTGAAACGTTGAGTCTCTCAGAAAATGCCAAGCCGAGCAGAGGTCTAAAATGGTTCTCTCCTAAGTAAGGGGGGAGATGCGCGCCCCAGACGTGGGACGTGGTAGGTACCCACAGTGGAGACCATCGATGGCGACATCTGCAGATCATGCCTGGGAGAATAAAAGGTTGAAAACCCAACATCTGTCTTCATCTTGTGTATTCCGGCGAAAACAGCAAGAGAGCTCCACCCAGATGAAGACTCTCCCAGAGCAGCAAAACCAGGTATGAACTTCTATATATAAACACATACATCCACAAGTGTCCTAACCACCAGACAAACGGTTTAAGGGATCTTGGGTCCCGTTCTCTCGTCTCTTAACACTTGTAATATCTCTCTCATCGTCATAAACTTTTTCTCTTCATTAGTAAAATGGACACATCATCACCAGGGTACCAGTATCCCTCAAGTAAAGTGTCAAAGTCCAAATCCGTTTCTTCTCCCTCCCTTATGTAACAATAAACCCATCATGTGTTTTTTATAAACGTCATCTTTGTGTTGTAATCCTACCAAAACGGTAAAGTGATTATATGTCTTATATATCATGTGTTTTAAAATGTCTTTATATGAATCTCTTCATAACACGAACACAGAACGCAAGATCTCTCTTAATAAGACTCTCTAAGACTCTAAGACTCACTATTAATAAGACCTAACAAATAACAACAACATAAAGACTCTTAATAAGACTCTCTAAGACTGCGCTTTTAATAAGTCCTAACAACGAACAACAACAACCACAATAACAACAACACTACTACTACTACTACTACTACTACTACTACTAATAATAATAATAATAATAATAATAATAATAATGAACAATATATAACAAAGGGGGCTTCGTCGCTGTGACACACCTTTATTTCTGAGAACTGACTGTAGTAAAGCGAATAAAAACATGAAAATATCAATACATAAAAAAAGTGAAATTAACGTCCAACCGATTAATCCATAAAAACTATGCATAAATTTACTTCGGCTAAAACAAAATTACATATACGAGGAAGTTGTCGTTTTCTTTGTAAATATAAACGAATACGTAGTTTTATTTTAAGACGAGTTCATTATAATCATGGGAAGAGGAGTGGAAATGGTTGGGTTTTTTTTACGGCATATCAACCCTTTTCGTGCTATTTAATGCCAAATTCCAGTAATTTTCGAAAAAAAAAAATTACGCTTCAAGTTCTTTATATCTTCAAATATTTATCCATGGTGTTTGGTTTGGTTGTTTTGTTATATGGTATATCAACTATTTTCAGGTTATTTAATGCCGAATTCATTTTGGTAGAAAAAAATTATGCTTCAAGTTCTTGATGTCTTCAAATATTTATTCCTTGTGTTTGGTTTGGTTTGTTTGTTTGTTTTACGGCATATCAGTCTTTTTCGGGTTATTTAATGCCAAATGTAATCATTTTTTTTATTTTTGTAATTTTTTATGCTTCAAGTTCTCAAATATGATTAGATTGTGTTTGGTTTGGTTGTTATGCAGATAAAAATTGTTTTTGTTTTATCCTGGCAAAACATGATTGAGTTTTTCAAAGGGAAAGAATTTAAAAAAACCCAATAACATCAATGTTTGGTCTGGAGGTCCATATCTTTTGGCAGCCTGATCTGATAACACCAGGGAGGAGAGATAAAAGGTTGAAGAGGTATTAAGTAGAGGAATAAAAATACAAATGGCGTCCGATTTGTTTGGTTTATCATCATGTAAAAATAATATAAACTTAATCTTTTTTATATATAAAGTTATTTATGTTTAGATGTTTGTATCTACAAGATCCATTCCTAGACTAATTAATCATTATGAATTTTGGAACACAGCTGGCTAGGCGTAAGAGTGGGTAATGTGGGCTCTATTTACTTAAATATTGTTTTATGCAAACTATCTCAATTTTTCGTGTTATAGGTAGTTTTACAGGGGGAACGATAAGAGGGTGGAATCTCTTTAGGAAAGTTCAGGTAAAATTTTAGCAATCCCTTAAATTTCAGTTTCTTTTGGACATTTTAAAGGATCTTAGGGGGGCATAATATGAACACAACCTTTCATTTGAAAATTTAAATATTTCAGATTTGCATTAAATTTAATTCATAGCCATTGAGCAACAAGCAAAATTCCTTGAATTTGAGTTTCTTCTTAAGGCCCCTTAAACAACGGTGTTTCTCACATTTCTAAAAGGACAATTCTTCCACAATTTCAAAAACCACAATTCTTTTATAATGTTTAAAACCACTGTTCTCCTATAATTTCTAAAAGACACAATTCCACTATTATTTCTACAAGCAGTAGTTCTTCTGCAATTTCTAATACCACAGTTTCTGCACCTTTTCTAAAACTACAGTTTCCCTATTATTTCAAAACCCCACAGTTTATTTTCTATTAATAAAACCACAGTTTTTCTATCGTTTCTAAAACCACAGTTTTTCTATCGTTTCTAAAACCACAGTTTTTCTATCGTTTCTAAAACCAGTTTTTCTATCGTTTCTAAAACTACATTTCCTTTCCTATTTCTAAAACCATAATTCCATTACCATTTCTACACCCACAGTTCTACCGTTTCTAAAACCACTTTTTTCATCTATCATTACTAAAACCATGTTTCCTTTACCATTTCTAGAAACCGTAATTCTTTTACCATTTCTCAAATCACAGTTCCTCTACCATTTCTAAAACTAGTTTATCTCCTATTTTAAAAAATATAGTTTATCTACCATTCCGTAAACTTTTCTTACTTTTCTGAAAAACAGTTCCTCTACCATTTTTAAAACCATAGTTTCATTCATTACCATTCTAAGTTCATGCTGTTAGTCTTGAAGTACATTATCAACAATGTGAATTAAAAGTCTTTTAAGCATGTCTTTAGACATAACAGAAAACAAAAATATTTCACGGTAGAATAAACAGCCATCATCGATAATGTTCGCAAAGGAAATTAGGACAATTAGGGTATCGTTCCATAGAAGTTACACACTTCGTATTTCAGGATCGATTTAAATTGAAATTCCAAAGAGTTTAAAGTCAATCGTATTGAGGCTTACAAACTCTATTCGATCATAACTCAGTGTAACTAAGGCATAACTATTTGAGGATGTATGCTATTGACTGAACATAAGGTGCTATTTTTACAATTAGTTGGAAACGTGGAGTTATACCTTTCCTGTGGTATTAGTACGTAAATAACTACATGAGATTCGATGACATTTAAACTTGGAACTACCCATTCCATAGTCGGCACAGGTATCCATTAAGTCAATCACGTGTTCCACCACTCAATAAATGCATTTGTGTGAGTTTTACCTTTAGATGATATAACCCTAAAAGGGTTCAATCTTGGCTCCACTTCCTGAATATACATATATATATATATATATATATATATATATATATATATATATATATATATATATATAAGCAACACTTATAATGGGTTATTAAAAATTAAAAAAAAACTGATCCGTTGGATCAGCCATTGAGTTCGGGTTAAATTATTTAAATCTGCAAAGAAGTGAGTTTACAAAGCTAGTTACATTTTTTTTATTAAAAAACAAAATCCCAAATTAGTCTTCCTTTTTTATCTTTCTCCCCCCCCTCTCTCTCTGTCTCTCTCTCTCTCTCTCTCTCTGATTTTTATCGATTTATATCTTTTTCTCTTTAGCTATCGGTTAGCTATCATTAATACAAGAGATGATATTTCCTTACGGTTGTAACTGACTATCTCAATTTTTCATGTTATAGTTAGTTTTACAGGGGGAACGATAAAGTTGTCACCCTAAAGAAAACAACACTACAGTTTTATTTTAAAACTTCCTTCTGAAAGCAAGCCTGGGTCTCTTTGGACTTGTGGGCTGGCGTTGAGTCCTGCTGCCACATCCACAGCCTGATTGCACCAGGCGATTACCACACTTTGCAGCAGATCCAGGTGCACTTTGATGTTGACTTTAAAGCCAACTTCGAAGATATGCGGTGACATGATGTAGCCCTTACTTGAAACCACACCAAAAACCATAACCGTCGCCAGAAACTTAAATATTAAACCTTATTAATGCTTTACATGTAATGGATACCATAATACTTAGGTCGCTGAACGTTATTATAACAAAAGTTCATACAATATTTCCCCAAATAATCCAGTAGTTTCCGATAAAAAGCAAGAGTAAATGTGTTATCGTGGTAACTTGCTCCTTATTAATCTCTAATTGCATATCGAACGAATGCCATAATACTTGATTCGCTGCACCTTATCATAACAAATTTCCATACAAAATTTCAGTCAGATTACATCAGTAGTTTCCTAGAAAAAAGTGGAAGGGATTGAGAGACAAACAGACGGACAGGTTAAAAAAAAGATAACATAAAAGCCTTATGGAAACAAACGTTGATTAACTCATCTTTAGCATAATATAGGTTGACAAGAAAGTTATTGCGGTTTTTAATTTTTAAATTCAGATGAAAATATCTCGGCTCATTCAAAGATTTATTGATTGATATAAGCACCATCGCAAAACAAGTGTATTTATGCCAGTAACGTAAAAATATTGTGCTCTGGTGGCGATGAAAGCGTTTTTGATATCGCTTAGGTTTTTTAAGCATTTGTCACACAGAAAGATGTCGAGATACTTGAAAAAGTGATAGTCGGTAGGTAAGAGGTTTTGAGAGTATGGCGGATGAGACAGTTTCGTAGCCCAATTCGTTTAACTTCTGCAGGGTCGGTTTAGCAACGCATGGTCAGGCATTGTCGTGGAGGAGAATCGGACCTTTTCTGTTGACTAATACTGAGTTGTTGTCAAAGTTTCTGATGCATTTCATTCATTTGTTGGCAGTACCTTACCGCCGTAATGTTTTGCCTGCATTAATAAAGCTGTAATGGATGAGACCGGTCGCAGACCACTGAACAGTCAGCTTGGTTTTCTTTTAGTTCAACTCTGGTTTCGGTAAGTGTCGTACAGCTTCGTTCGAGTCTAACCACTGAGTTGAGCGTCGCCGGTTGTCGTAAAGAACCCACTTTTCATCGCAAGTCACAACCCGATTAAGAAACTGGTCGTTCTTATTTCGTAAAAGAAGAGCACGTGACGCTTCATAACGACGTTTCTTTTAGTTGTCGTTCATTTCGTGAAGCACTCATTTATGGAGTTTTTTTTCTAATCTATCTCAAGTGGTTGGAAATCGTCGTATACGTTACGTCTAATTCAGAAGCAAGTTCTCAAACATTTGTGCGTAGATTGGCTTCAACTAAGGCTCTTAATTGGCCGTTGTCAACATCCGATGGCCGACCACTACGCTCATCATCTTTAAGACTCTGGTTGCCGCCACAAAATGTCTTAAACCACCACTGTGCTGTGTGTTCAGTAGTGGTTCCTGGCTTGAATTGAAATAAATTGTGCGAATTTGCTTTTTTCCATCTTATATGAAACGTTCTGAAAAGAAGACATATTTTTTAAAACGATTGTAATTTAAACGATAAGAGCGAAAAAAGGTCTTTAAACTGATATATAGAGTAAAGGTCTTATGAAAATTTCTTTGAAATCAAAATTAAAAATTCCGCAAGAACTTTCTTATCAACCTAATAGATAGCGAACTTTCTATTTCTAACGTCAATTAAAGCATATGCGATCTCAACATTATTTAGTTCAGTTATTTTGATGATGAGAAAAGATTTGTGGAAGGTTTCTTCCTGAATAAATATTTATCTTTAGGTCCGTGGCAAAATGATATTATTGTGGATTTATTAATGGTCTGTAACGTCAACTTTGAAACACCATTGCTGCGTTATTTTAATGTAAATGAAACCAGAATAAGGAGAAGGGGGAGGAGGAGAAAGAGGAGGGTTAAACTGAGCGCGAGATTTGTCTCAAATTTCAAGTAGGAACCGTTTCCAAAGAAAACTTAACTCTGAACAACGTGGAAAAGAATTCAAAAAATTAATAAATAAATAGATTTTTGGGCTTTGTAAAGTTGGGTACGTTTTTATATCTTTATGCACGCGATTTACTCTCAAACTAAATCTGCTAGACATAAAGTGTGTATACGTGGGCTATATTTAGTTTAACTTTTTCTTTTTTTCTTTTTTTTTTGATCGTGAAAATTCAGATAATCTGATCTTTATGGAATTTAAACAATAGGCATTAGTAATTAATAAGTGTTTTCCGCATTTAAGTTGATTTGGGATATTTTGAATGCGTTTTAATGGGGCATACTATGAACACAACATTCCATTTGAAAATTCAAATATTTCAGATTTGCATTAAATTTGATCTATAGTTATTAATAGGGCTATGACAAGAGAATATTCTTATAGTTTTGACTCTCGAGTATATATCCGACACAGTTAGATATAGTTAATCAATCGAGAATCACATCACTCCATCTAAAACATATATTAACTGATATATACTCGAGAATTAAAATAATGAAAAGAATATTCTCTTGTCCTAACTCCAGTTATTAAACACGAACTAAGTAAGATTTCCTGGTTTTCGGTTTCTTCTTTAGACTCCTTAAGCTTAAGTCTTAAATTTGTGGCATTTTCTAGAATCGAAATCAAAAGAGAGTCGAAAACCTGATAGGCCCTGAACTGGCATCTAAGCTTCAGCTTCTGTCCCATCAACGAAATGTTGCATCCCTCTGCCTGTTCTATAAGTATTTTAGTGGTGAATGCTCTGACGAACTGCAATCACTTGTGCCCCCACGACGTGAGCACCCTCGACAAACCCGACACGCGGCTAAATCCCACCCACACTGTAGAGATTCCTAGATGTAAAATATCTTTCTACTCCAATGGTTTCTTCCCCAGAAGCGCTAGACTTTGGAATTCCATTCCAGGTCTCTGCTTCTGCAACAGTACTGACGTGCAGAAGTTCAAGTGTAACGTGAACCGACATCTTGCTGCCCAAATCCCTACATAGTACCCCGGAAGTTGTTGCCCCTGATAGTAGCCCCCTACACCAAAGTGGCAATTTGCCTTGTTTGGGGTGAAAATGTAATTAAACAAAAAAAAATTAATTTGATCAAAATTAGAACAAGGTTTCTAGACATAAGGTTTGATTGTATTATATTCTTAATTTTATTCTTCGTAAAGGATATAAAAATGGGGCAAAATTGTTCTGTTCTGTGACAAGTATTCCTCCAGTTTAGTATAGTTTATTGGTGAATTAATTTTAACCGTTGTGGTTAGGGTCTTCTAGTTTTTATACTTATGGCTCACCACTTACCAAGGCGAAAATCCACTTGAGGATAAGGGGATGATGTGATTCTCACTTGGCTGATGAATAATACTGCAAGAGGATTGAACATGACGAATGAAATGGACAAAATCTGATTACTTAAGAGTACGACATTGGATTAAAGACGACTATGCTGTAGTCCTCAGGGAAACAGTTCTGTAGAAAGTTAACAACAAAAACTCTGCTAATAGAAATTCCATTTATTCAAATCGTGCGTATATTTACCTTTGAGCATCGTAACAGCATTTGTAGAGACAATTACTGCTTTATTTTTTTTTATTTTTACATCGTTTCGGCCGATGTAATCTTCGACCTTCTTTGAGTATTTCTTGCTGAGCTCAATAATCTTTCTGTAGAACTAAGGAATCTGCATGGAAAAGATTTCCTGAGTTCGAGAAGAGACACCTGATAGTGGTCGGAGGTTACATCGGCAGAAACGCTGTGAGAATAACATCCAAGATGCGAACAGTAGTCAGAATAATACAAATTATCAATCCTCATCTAAAAAAAATGCATAAATACATACAGCTGTAACTCTCTTGCCACCAACAAAATTTTATGACACGTTTTCATTAATATCTAAAAATCAACAACATCCAACTTAACTGTTCTCCCTTTTCACCCTGAAAAAGGCATATTGCCACGTGAACGTAAGGAGCTACTAGTTGGAGTCGTGTCTAATAAGGAACTGTAGAGAGTTGAGCAGCGAGATGTCTGTTCCCATTACATTTAAACTTCTGCGAGTTAGTACAATCAGAGAAGCAGGAAACGGGGAGGGAATTTCAAAGTTTGGCAGGCCGAGCGAAGAGACTATTAGAGTAGAAAACCTCCCAGTATCTAGGGGCCTCAACAGTAAAGAGGCGGTCGAGTGTATGTTGGTTTTGGAAATATTACTCCATCTTTTTCCATCACTTACCTCTCCTACCTTCTCATTAATGTGGACTTGCCCTTAAAAATTCGAGTACTGTTGCCACGTCTATGCAGGAGTTGCTAGAAGCAGCTTATCCTGCCTTGACAGAGTTCAAAATAGACTTCGTAGCTTAGTGAAGGATGCCTTTTTCTCTTCCCTGCAACCTCTTTCCCACAGAAGAGACGTTGCGGGCCTGTCTCTGCTTTATCTTTATTTTCATGGCAAGTGCTCGTCTGAGCTTCAATCTATGGTCCCCTCTCGCCAATCTTTCTCGAAAAACACTCGTCTAGTCAAAACCACTATCAATAATTTCCAACACTCTTTATCTGTGCCTAAACCTAAATGTAGATTCCATAAACAAAGCTTCTTTCTTAGAACTGAACGCGTGTGGAACTCTCTTCCGATTGCCTGCTTTCCAACTGACTACAATCTGATTGCCTTCAAGTCCAACATAAACAAGTTCTTGATGAACCGTTTCCTAAGTAATCCAATTTACAAAATTCCCACTACTCATGTTTACTACGCTATAATCACATTGACTAATGTATACCCATTAACACTTATCCTCGAGTGGCCTCCAGGCCTTGATAAGTATCGATTCTTGTGTAAAAAAAAAATTCTTCACAGATGTTTGCAGTCACCCACGTGCAGACCGATGACGTTGCGGAATTCCTCATTTCTAACCCGATCTCGATATGGAGATGCCAAGAATTACTCTACAGCATCACTCCTATTCCTCTCAGCATCCTTGGCGGACACTCATCCCAAAATACTTATTATGCACATGTTTTCACCAAGTAAAATTAAAGAAAAAAAAAAAAACTTTAATATCATGTTTTTTAATTAACGGTTTTGATTAGTTCTCAAACCATTTTTACTTCCGTTTCACGGTGATGTATAATGACGTATACTCCCCCTCCCCATTAGTAATTAATAAAAAGAAATATTTCACATTTTATTTCTATGTTTGTGGCACGACCACAGATTTAGTTTTCCTTCTAAACAGGGGGTCGCCGTATTGTGTGTTGCGTTTTCTTGTATACACACGGTCGACAGAAATAAATGAAAAAAAAAATGGTAATGGTTGAGAAACAGTTTAGTTCTACACACGCGCGCGTGCAAACATACACACACTATCATCATTGCGCATCTCTCTTTTTTTCTCTCTCTCTCTCTCTCTCTCTCTCTCTCTCTCTCTCTATATATATATATATATATATATATATATATATATATATATATATATATATATATATATATATATATATAGCCCCTTATATATATATATACTAGCTGTACCCGGCCACGCGTTGCTGTGGCTCAGTTTGTTAAAATGGAACACATGTGAAAGTAGAGAAAAGTTTGATTCTTGAAATATTGAAACACTAAATCAGCATTTTATTTATTTTTTTGCATAATTAATGATGGAAGTATTTTCTGTTTATTTTCTTAACATCTGTTAAAAATAAATAAATAATTTGTACATTCTCTTGAAAAAAAGAATCAAACTTTTCTCTACTTTCACATGTGTTCCATTTTAACAAACTGAGCCACAGCAACGCGTGGCCGGGTACAGCTAGTATATATATATAAGGGGCTATATATATATATTTTCTTTATTTTTTAATAATCTAATGCGGGTGTGTCGATGCCAAATATCTCCAGATTTTCTAGAATTCCCCGCTAGATTGCAAACGAAATCTCCAGATCTAGCAGGAAAACCGCTAAATTGTACCACTGGTCACGTGACAGGAAGCGGTAATAAATAATTGTCCCTAAATAAAAAAAATGGCCTCTCGGTACAAAGAAAAACACCTATTTATCATAGAAAAATTAAGTATAATGTTATAATTAAAAAGAAATATATAAAAACACACATGGATATAGTAAACATATTATACCAAAACGTGGAAGCCATCCGTCCAGTGGTTTTTTAGACAATTAATTGCGAACGAACCAAGAGTTACATTTTTATATATATAGATATATGGTTCGAATCGTTCGACGGGTATTAATCGTGACACCCTGCACTGAAGATTCCCGAAAGGATAAAACACTAGTGTCTGTAGGTATTTAATTATTATAGTAAAAAAAAAATAATTATATATATATATATATATATATATATATATATATATATATATATATATATATATATATATATAAGTCCTTTGTTGGTTATTTAGTCAGTAAGTCAATTAATCTCCCTATTGCTGAATCGTTTTACTTACATGAACCAACAATAGTACCAATGTTCTTAAAGGGATCATCAGTTGTTTACCATGAAACACTGTTTCGGAGATTTATATGTTAAAAGTTATTATATAAGTACACACACACACACACACACACACACACACACACACACACACACACACGCACACACGGTCGCCGTGATGAAATGAACAGCAACCACGAAACCCGTAAATGAAACATTGTAACTGACAAAAATGACAGCCACACTAACTCTCTCTCTCTCTCTCTCTCTCTCTCTCTCTCCCTCTCATCTAATTAATATACCTTATCGAACAAGGGGAAAAATGTAGTCAAAATTTTAAAACCCAAAATTGAAACTCCTATTTCCCCCTCCTCTCATTACCTGAATCAGCTACCCCCACACACACAATACAACCTAATATATTTTAACCTTCAAAACTGAAATATTGTCATTACCCGCCTTCCCCCTGTATTATCTCCTACCCCAAAAAACCCCTCCTTTTTCTTTTCCTCTCTTCGCCCCCCGTATTCCTCCTAAAAGCAATTCTTCCTAATACTAACCAACCATTTCTGTAAGGTCTGACGAGGCTGTTAGATCGTAAACACGGTCCAACATCCGAAACATATGTAACCAAACAGATAAAACGGTAATAAAAAAATAAAAACATATATATATATATATATATATATATATATATATATATATATATATATATATATATAAACATTATTAGCTACATATGTGCATACATGTTTCTGCGTTGATTCTTTTCAGAGCAATCGTATCATCCTGCCTACATCTTTCTCAAAACCAAAGTCAAGAATACACTTTCTTTTTATACAAAGTTTTTGTCTCATTATAATAAAGAAAGCAATAACCTTAACCTAATACTAACTTTAATACTAATTTAACGGTAATCTAATCTAACTGAAACCCTGACCTCAGTTTAACAATAATTCTAACATAATCCTTTCTTCAATCCTGACCGGTAACACTAACCTAACCCAAGCTCTATCTGTAGCCTAACTTCCCTCTAACTTCCTTGCCCTAACTCTAATCTTCACTTATTCTTAGCTCTAATCTTACCTTAGCACTATCCATATCCCAATAACTGTAATGTAACCCTAACTTTAACCCTAGCCTAACCCTAACCCTAAATCTAATCCTTTTAATCTAGGGATTTAAATACAAATTATATTTTTAATCTCGTTAACATGTATTTCTTAATTTGATGACGAATGCTGCAAAAAATGTCGGATCTTTTGTGAAAATTATCACCGCCATTAATAAAAAAAAAACTGACAAAATACGAGTTGTATTAAAAAAAATCGTTATATTTGTTGCAATATTTCTGGCATAACAGTGGGTAGGATTATAAAAATTTGGATGATCATATTTATACCTATTTACAATGCCTCTCCACGGGACAGAGTTAGACACCAGGGTCGTTTTTTAACGTGGAGAAATGGTACAAAAATTTTAAAAAATTGTCTCAGTCGAAAGAAAACATGAAATGAAAGTGCAGCATCTGAAGAACAGATGGTATTTATTTGCTCCCCCACCGAGCAAATTAGGCACAAGGCCGATTTTTAATGTGAGGAGTGAAGGGAGGGGGAAGGGAAAAAGGGGGCCAGCTCCCGAGAGGTGGGAAATGGGAGCCGGTCAAAGGTCAGGCACGTGGGGCCGCCCCCACATCTGGTCCCTGCTAGTCATAGCTAGTCATAGCTTGCAGCATCTGCCGGAACAGATACTACACTTTGATCTTGCCCAAAAAGCCAAGACGCTCTTTATTTATAGCCAGGGGCGATAAGAACGAACAGATCAGTTGCCCAAATCTCTGTATAAAACTTTCTGAATCTCTTTAAATTTTCCGGTAATAGTTTTTTGTTTTGACATTGCTGCCCTTGATTAGAGTAAAACTAACATTCTTTATCTGAAATACTTCACAATTCAAAACATTTTCGTACTGCTAATTTTTGCAACTGGTTAATTTTCTTTTCTCTGCGATAGTTATTTCTATTGCCATCGTTTTGGGGCATGTTTCTATTACAAGAATAGTTCTTCACTCAATAATACTATTTACTCAACAGAATAGAATTAGAATTCATGGCATTACGTGTTTGCATAAGAAGTTCGTTTCCCTTATATCTCTGCCTATACAGAAACTGTTGTCCGCCATTCCGCGATGCGTTCAACAGTGGCATTTATTTTTCATTGTGTACAGACGAACCTTAACTTTAACCATTACGTTAACTCTATCCATAACCCGACGCACGTCTAAATAGGCCTCACAAAATTAGTTTCTTTTTGTTTTGTTTTTTTGTAAAATTCCATTTTTTTAAGAGTGGCAGAGCGTTTCCATAAAAGAAATATAACAAATTTTCAATTTTTTTTTTTAATTGAAAAAGAATTCTGCCATCAATTATGAAAGCGTCTCCACTCCTTTGAAATTTATGCCGTTGTCATTCGTTTAAGAAAGAAACACAAGTAGTGTTAATACTTCCGCTTCCATTTGACATTTGCCTCCTCCTTTCACGGCTGAAAAAACACTAGCAAACATTTATTGTTTGGTTTTCCCCATTCCCACACTGGATTAATCAGCGAATGTTGTTCCCAAGAGAAAAGAAAGGGGGTACCTGATTGGTTTAATGGATACATTCCCAGACTACGAATCTGTTATACCGGATATGGTGATCATTTTCGCGCTAATACCAGTGAGAAATATATGGACCAAAAATCCCCCGTTATTTCTGATAAAAATAATATTCCATTAATTACATACATGTAAAAAAAAATGTTAATAAATAAATAAATGAATAAATAACATTGTAAGGGGCGGTAACTCCAATTTCTTCTTGATCAAATAACACGACAAATAAGTAACCAACAAGACTTTTTTTCCGAACAGAAAAATATTTGAAAACCAAAACCTTTATTGCATAAAGATGTATCAACATATAATTGTAAAAACAGTTATTGAAAAGTCTGCGTAAGAAAATATAATTTTAATAAAACAATTTTTGAATTAAAGAAACATTAGATTTTGTTTTCCCAAAACATTTTTGGAATTAAAGTAAAATTGGACTTTTTTTTCCGAACAATTTAATAATTTAAATGAAACATTTTTTTGATTAAAGTAAAATTGTGACTGTAACAAAATATAGTTTTAACTTTATCGTTTCTTTGACCGTGAAGCGTCACCTTGTGAAAGTTTAGTGAAACGCCCCCCTCAAAAAAAAAACATGGCGTTGTCTGTGTAATGCAGAAGTGTCGACTTTCTATATTAAAATAGAAACAGTCTATTTGGTAAAGACTTTCTGTCATCAATTAGCAATAGCTCCTCCCTTTAAAAAAAAAAAAGACATTCTGTCCTCCCTAAAATATAGTGGGTAACTGTTTTTATATAAACACCGCTTATCAAATACCGATTTCAAAACCGGAAGTCGTCACGAAGTAGACTCTTTCCATTTTATCCACTTTTAGTTATTAAGAGAGAATATTACAAATAAATATGATTTTTTTTTTTACACGGTGGTCACAACTTATCAAAGCCCGGAAGCCACTCAGGGATAAGGGTTATTGCAAGTACAGTACGTTAGTGTGGAGATTTGATGAAGTGTTTACTTAAGGGGCGGTTCATTAGGAATTTGTAAACGTTGGACTTGAAGACATCCAAGTTGTAGTCAGGTGAGAAGCAGGCAGACGGAACAGAGTCCCATAGGCGTGCAGTTCTAAGAAAGTTCATGGAATCCACGTTTTGATTTAGGCACAGATAAAGAGTGGGGGAAATTTTTCACAGTGGATTCGGCTAGACGGGTGTTTTTCGCGAAAGATTGGCGAGGGGGGACCAGATTAGAGTTCAGACGAGCACCTGCCATGGGAATAACGATAAAACAATGATAGGCTCGCAACGTCTCTTCTGTGGGAGAGAGGTTGCAGGGTAGAGAAAAGGGCATCCCCCACTAAGCCACGGAGTATATTTTGTACTTCGTCAAGGCAGGATAAGCTGCAGTATTCAATCCTTGAACGTACTTGGCTTTTATATAGATAGAATATATATATATGATATAACATTAATGAAATACAGAGATTTCCGGTGGTAAAAGTGCAGAATAGTTAACAGTTGAGAAATCGTAAATTAATGTTTTTTTAATGAATTATACCAGTGTTATTCAACCAGAGTTCCGCGAAACTTTAGGGTCCCGTAGTACAGTTCAGAGGTTCCGAAATTTCTAAATTAGAACAAGGAACAAATAGACAAAATGTTAAATTCAATTTGGAAAATCTATTAGGTTGATGCAAAAATAATGTCGTTTATATATATATATAGTTGAACGTCAAAAACATTATTCTTGCACCAAACTAATATTTTATTATTATATGCATTTTTTTAAATAATTGTTTAAATATACTAAATTTTATATAATTAAACTTGCTATATTTGAAAAATTAATTTGTCTTGCCACTATTGGGTTTGCTTTCGTATACTCTTATTATGCAGTCAATGCCAGAAGAATCTCTGACAAACATTAAGCACAAGAAACGAACACAATTGCTGTCTGTGGAAGATAAACTTCGTGTGTGTCTGTCAAAAACAGAACCCAAACTTAGAGTTGTGCAAGAAATGCCAAGCTCAAGTTTCTCATTGAGTATTTGATAATAAATGTAATCTATTAAAATATGTACGATTTTGTTTTCATTTCATGTTCAACAAACATGCACCATACTTTGAATATACTCTCATTTCATTTTATTTTTTTAAATGCTATTTTTTTTAATGCTATTTTTTTTAAATGCTATTTTTTTTTTTTTTTTTTTTTTTGCATAAGACAACTAAATTATTGCATACGGGTTCCACGAACCAGTAAACTTTTTCCATGGGGTTCCGCTCTAACAAAAAGGTTGAAAAGCACTGACTTATACCAAACGCAGTAGAATCTGATTATTTACCGATCTTTGTATTTTAACATGCTGAAACTGTTTTATTAAGAAAAAAAAAATACGAAATGTCATTAGTCAACAACGACTCAGCTGAAGTTAAAAAAAAAGCTGACTCAATTGAAATAAGTATTAATTATGATCTATATAGGATAGCGTGTTATTTAATTTGTGTGTCACGATTACATACGAGTGGCTGTCGTTTAATTGTTATGGACTTCCATTTCTTGTAATAAATAATTTTACCAAGAATTCTTCATAAGTTTTCGGTTCGGTTTCGATTCAAGTTGGTGCACCCAAGTCATATATATATATATATATATATATATATATATATATATATATATATATATATATATATATTCTTTTTTTTAATCGCAAATTTATAAAACTAGTTATGACAAAAGTTTCATTTCATTCGGATAAAACCCTAAGAAACGGGACCTAATTAGAGTTGGAGCCCGTTCTTTTGGAGTCACCCTGTATATAAAAATCGATAGAACATTAACTCTATAATAATATATACGAAATCTGCAGAAATTAAAATATCATATTTAAGTCTACTTTACGACCGGGCTACGCCGGGCGTCCCTGCTAGCTTAGATAAATACTTTTGCAGTTTTAACAAAAGAGCTACAATAATATCAGAGCGTCTCTATTTACGCTGAACATATAAATAATGCCAACACCAATATATTACATATGAATGCGTCCCCTGTGGAATTTCCACAGGCCCCGTTAGTGAAAAATTTAATTATTTTCATTTTCAGAAAGAAAATAGGAAAAAAATATTTTACAAAAAACGTCCAATTTATATCCTTGTGCTAGCTCAAAACAAAATAGTTCCATTTGTTCAGGGAGCCAAATAACAAATAAGGGTGAGGTGGGCGTATGTGGCACAAGGCCTTGAGAGGTGCTTCTTTGTGTGCAGCCCTGAACCAGACTTAGGGCTGACAGAGGTAACACGATTTTATCAACTAAAACATCGTCTTATCCTCACCGTTGTGGCTTAGTAGCTGTCCATCAGAATTACGTTACTCTCGGTTTGCAAGAAAAGACCAGCCTTGTCAAAATAACGCATGTCATTTATTACTGTAAACTTAAATGCCAAATCACCAAGGGACTGACAGCTGGTCGTAGCGGTTACTGATGGCCGACCAGGATGTATGGGCCAGATGCGTAAACGGCCACGGATGACATTTTTTATCGCAACAATAAAAAAGAGTTGTGTTTTTTAATCCTCATAGAGCACATGTCCAAGTCAATGTCGAAAGCACTCGAAAACAACCTTCAATATAAGATGGAATAGGGTTGTAGATAGATAGATAGATAGATAGATAGATAGATAGACAGTAGTAGTAGCAGCAGCAGCATCATATGGGTTAGACCTCTATACGTTATGTTTCAGCCAGTCTGAGAAATTGTCTCAGATAGATGGCCTGTCGCATAGCCTTCTTCCAGTCGGGTGGACAGTGTAAGATCAAGTGGTCTGTGTCTTGGAGGGCGTCCTTGCACTTTGGGTAAATTGAGGTCTATTTGTCTCCACTTGTGTTTGTTTACAGCAATCCTGCAGTCTTGTTCTGATCCGGTTTGCGGCTACCCACTACTTCCTCCTATTTGTAGTAAAACCTGGGAGGCGCAAAATTGGGCCTTCAATGATGTCCCCCACCTTTGGGAGTATTGTTTCTCCATTTCTCCTTCCATGTCTCAACTTATTATTATATATATATACATTTTTTATGTTATTATTCTCCTGCACGAAGGATCACCACTTTGCGTTGTGTGCAGGCTTTAAAACTAAGAGTAATCCACCTAGCTGATCAGACGGAATGTAGAGATTTTTTTTTTTTTTTTTGGCTGGTGCATCTGCTACTTGTCTCTCACTCCTTGACAGGGTTCGAAAGAAAGTCGCCAACCTGATAGGTCCTGAATTGTCATCTAAGCTTCAGCCTCTGTCCCATCGACGAAATGTTGCATCCCTCTGCCTGTTCTACAAGTACTTTAATAGTGAATGCTCTGACGAACTACAAGCACTTGTACCCCCTCGACGTGAATACCTCCGATAAACCCGACAAGCAGATAAATCCCACATAAATCTGAACAAATACACTGACGACATTGCCAAATCTGCTGCAAAGAAGGTGGGCTCCCTCTATCGTGCTAGAAAATTACTCACATCAGAGAGTATTCTATATCTTTAGAAAGCCACAATTTGCACATGCACGGAGTATTTATGCTACATCTGAACTGGTGCATCTTAGACAGGGTCCAAAAAAGGTCTCAAATCTAATAGATCTCGCACTATCAGCCAATCTCAAACCCTGTCCCATCGCCGAAATGTTGTATCCCTGTACTGTTTTGCAAGTACTTAAATGGAATGTGCTTTGCTGAACTTTATAGCACTTCTGATCCCACGACGTAGTAGATAAATTCTACGCGTTTTATTTGTGCGGAGTTACTGTTTTAATCGAACAAGTGTGGTTTTATGACGTTACTAGTCCGACATGGTTAGTGCTAAAAATAATGAATATCTCTGAAAATTTGTAATGAGGATTATTTTAAGTTAAATTTATGTACGTAACTGAATATATTTTTCGTTCGTGTATTCTTTTATAAATAATATTAAGTTTAAATAAACAAGATATTAAGTTCTCTGACAAAAGAATCGAAATTAAATTAAATCTTTATTTCTTCTTCTTCTTCTTCTTCTTCTTCTTCTTATGTTTTTACTACGTCTTAAATTGAATGTAAGTTTAAAACTACAACCCTAATAACCATATAGAATTACCGTCTTTTGAAAATAGAATTCTGAAAGCCGAAAAGTTGACGCTGAGTTTTTGCAAATGACTTTAAATGCAACAAAACAAGTTTTGATTATTTTAAACTTTTAAAAGTATTCATAAAACAATTCAGGTTTGTTTTACTATACAAATAGATTCGAATAACAAATATATAACAAATAAATGTTATCAAAGGCAAAATAAGTTACTTTTCTACCTAACTGGATAATTTTTTAGTGTTTTTATCTAATGTAACATGTTTATTCGGCTCGAAAAACATACAGTATTTACCGATGTATTTGAAAAATACAAATGGCGGCATGCTCACTTTTGAACACGGTAAGTTTGGGAAAACGAATTTAAACAAACAAAATTATACAAAATACTAGAAACTCACTCAATATATGTTACCGTGACATGGGCTGACATATATTCGATGGATTTCTAAAAGTATTTTGTATAATTTGTTTGTTTGAACTCATTTTCTCAAACTTACCGACTTCAATATGGAGCATGCCGACATTTGTCTTTTTCAAATATATCTATAAACACTGTATGATTTTCGGACCGATTACATGTTTTAAAGTGAATAAAACCACTAAAAACTTTTCCAGATAGGTAGAAGAGTAACTTATCTTGCCTTTGATAACATTTATTTTTTATATATTTGTTTTGGACCATTTTTTTTTTTCCGAATCTATGAGTATCGTAAACAAACCCAACAATTCTTTAAACACTTAAACGATTTTTTTTTTTAAGCTGGGCTACAGGGTGTACTGTTGGCCGGGTCTTAAAAATATAAGCTTCAAGGCTAAAAAAAATCTACTTCAGCCTGAAACTCTCATAACCTTCTATAGCAAACGCCATATGAAATCCTTGCCATATTTCACTCAGTAAAACGACATAGTATATTGCAACGATGTTGCCGGCCTGCTGAGTGCTGCGGCTGCGCTGCTGCGCCGCTGCTGCGCGCTGCGGTAGCTTCGTGTCGAACAGTATTATTCTCAAGATTGGCGCCTTTTTTTATAGACAATTCCAAAAGAAGTTTAAATTTTGTTCTTCTTCACAATAGCAATTTATATGGATCAGTTCCTTAGGCCATTCAAAATAAAAATGTTGTTTCTTCGATTCGCCTTTTTTTTATTATTATTGTAGCTATCGGCTTCCTGTAGAGGTCCTGTCAGGTCTTATTTTTCTCCTATGGTATACCCCATACCATAGGAGAAAAATAAGACCTGATAGAAAAAAGTGCCATGTCTGGTATCAGCGGCCTTAAATTAGGTAAAAACAGTTGAAACATTTTAGGCACAATGACAAAGTTTTTTTTTTTTGGGGGGGGGGGATTTTTATTTTGCTATTGTTGTTATTGTTGTTGTTTTTGGCCAGTGTAATCATAATAATCATCGACCAACACGCTTTTCGGCATTGCTCAATTAATATCCGACAATCCGAAAATGGCCGATACACTGTAAAAAACAAAAAAAAAAAAACAAGCAGACATCATCATCTCTAAAAAAAGAAAAACGAATGTAAATATTCGCACACAATACATACATATTGAATGCAAAATAATGTTCTGTTCATGTAAATTGGTTACATTTTTTATGGTTATTTAATATATAAACATTTGTAACGGCAGATCCGGTAGACAAAATTTGGTAATTAGTTCCGTCTTCATCATTTGTCATGAAATAATTACACCGGTAATTAATCCGAACAATTCTGTAAAACGTTTATATACTAAATCAACAATTAAGTAAATGTGTGTGTTTTTTTTTGTTCTGTTTTGCTTTTTTGCTTTTTTTTAGATGGTTTCAAAAATTATTTTTCTTCGTCATTAAGCAGTGCTTGGGTCGTGTGGTGGGGTAGGGGAGATCAATGTCTTTTGCTGATGTATCCGCTTGCCTGTCCGTTCTCCGTTATGACTCATCATCATCACGATCATCATCTGATTTGGCATGTGGGGCAGTATAGCAATCGGCCGATAAGGAGAAAGAAGCTAAGCGCTGATTGGATGTTTGGAGATAGTATCCTCTTTGTGCATTTTACCCGTTCTTTTAAAATTATATACGGATTTTAAAACCCAAGAAAAGAACATGTTATGCTTGACTTCATTTGCACAAGATACAGACGCAAAATCTTCTGTGCTTATTTAAAATTGAATCTATTAAAAAAGGGGGGGATGCAGAAAAATCTTATGATGCACGTACCTATCATGGGACGAAGATGTCATATTCCAAAAATCACATAAATGTATCGAATGGGGTTCCTTTTAACTAAGAAAATCAAAATTTCCGATTTTTAGCAAATAATGTGAAATCATTAGTATTAAAAAGCTGATCTTGCAAGTTTTAATTATTGGGGACTTACCCGTTCTTGATTTCAGGATGACGACGCGAGACAGTCCGTTTTTATTTACTCATAAAAGTATATTTTTCTACGTTAAAAATAAAACTGCTTGATCAATTTATATGATTTTTGGAATATGACACTTCATTCCGTGGTAAGTATATCATAAAGTTTGTTTGTTTTTTTAAGATTTTTCTCTGTTTTTGTCTTAAATGTAGGTTTATTTCAAAATAAGCACCAAACGAAGCTGTTAATCCTGACATAATAATATGGGACAAATGGGAGAAAGTAGCAACCTTAGTTAAAGTCCGTGTCCTTAACGATGTTGCCTTAAACAGAGCTAAGGAGAGAAGATAACTAAATACCAAAGCCTCATGTACAACATTTTTTTAAGGAGTCACTGCTTATCAAGGCCCGGAGGCCACTCGAGGATAAGGGTTAATGGGTGTGCGGTCGTCAATGGAACAATATCGTAATAATCGCAAATAGTGAAAATTTGGTAAATTGAATTACTTAAGGGGACGGCTCATCAAGAACTTGTTTACGTTGGACTTGAGGACGACCATATTGTAGTCAGCTGGAAAGTCGGGATACGGAAGATTTCCACAAGCGTGCAGTTCTAAGAAAAAAGCTGTGTTCGTGGAATCTACCTTTAGGTTTAGGCACAGATAAAAAGTGGGGAAATTATTGATAGTGTTTTCAATCAGACGAGTGATATTTTTTGTGAAAGCTTAGCAAGAGAGGAGTGGAGCTCAGACCAGCACTTACCATGAAAAGAAATTGGAATTTTAGGAAGATCGCCATCATTACAGTTATTATAGGAACTATCCGGCTTACGAAAATAACTTTAAAAACTACCTGGCATTTGAGGCAATTTTTTTTTTTTTTTGTCCCGGTACATAGTACTCTTTTTGTGAGAAGCTGAATTTTCTTCACATTAAAAACCGATTTTGTATCTAACTTTGCCCTCGCTAAATTTAATGTAACTGTTTCAACAAACTATACCTGATTTGATTGGCCTTTTATCCTTCTTTAATTTTATCTGTTTGCATTTGACTTTTAATTGAAATATTCTAGTGTTCACGTCAAAGATAACTTCAAATTGAGAAGGCAAAAAGAAAGTCCACATAATGGAAAATTGTTATTTAAATGTAACTTTAGGATATTAATGCAACACAAATACAACAAGAACACAATGATCTAGTTAATATTTAGTAGCATAGCCCTTCTGCGATTTGACAGCCTGCAATCTTTTGGGAATTCCTTGAATTAGACTGCAGCAATACTCTGGGGAAAGGACATTCCACTTTTCTTTAATTTTTGTTCAAAGTTCTTTTAAATTTGAAATTTTATCATTGCGTAGCTGTTGCTTGATGTAATGCCATACGTTTTCTATAGGATTGAGGTCTGGAGATTGTGCAGGCCAATCCAAACACGAAATATCATGCTCTTCCAGGAACCTCTTGACATTGCGAGCTGTGTGAATGGGAGCATTATCCTGCATGGAAATGGAATTATCATCCAAATTCCGACCAAAGTAGGGTAGAAAATGCTCACTCAACATATTAATGTACTTGGTCGAATTAATTCGATTTTGCAAGCGAATGGACCATTAGTACTAATAACGCCCCACACCAAAACTGAACCTCCACTATCTTGCAGCGTTGAAATTGAACACTTAGGATTAAATTCTTCGTCTTTCCTCCGACGGACGTACTGCCTACCATCACTGCCTAACCTATTGAACGTGCTTTCGTCGCTAAAAAGCACTTTTGACCAATATGAAGAGTCATGATCTTCATTGCATCCGACGAAGTCCAGACGGCGCTTTGTTCTTTACAGAAATCATTGTTTTGCAACATATCCTCGCAAATTAAATTCCTTTAATCTGTTCTTGACGGTAGAAAGAGATCACTTTTTAACAAGATTGCACTGTTGTTGGATTTGGGGAGCCGTTTCAAATCTGTTTCTTAGGCTGTGGATTTTGATAGCACTGTCTTCCCTGTTAGAAGCAACTCTAGTACGACCAGATTTAGGGGGGCATTACGAACACTGCCGGTGTTTTAGTGCTTTTGCACAGTCTTTCGTAGTGTTTTTTTCATCACATTTCAATTTGCGACCGATTTCTCGATTGGATAAACCAGAAAGGTGGAGATTAATGAGCTCCTGACGGTCACTAAGAGAAAGTCGTGGCATACAGACTAAATGTTACGTTGTACGTTGTATAACCTGGAACAACAACAATTACGATTAGAGATGCTTTGTTGCCTGTTGGTGGATATTTTAAACTGATTTAGGGGCGATAATTTAAGCTGGTTTTAAGCGAATTTGTTACTATGGACTTTCTTTTTGTCTCCTCAATTTGAAGTTATTTTTTTAAATTGACACTAGAATATTTCAGTTAAAAGTCAAATGTGAACAGGTAAAATTATAGAGGAATAAAAGGCGAATCAAATGAGGTATAGGTTATTTAAATATTACATTTAGCTTAAATTTGCAGTTTTTGAAAAAATTACAAGTGGCGACTTTCTTTTTGCCGGCACTGTACATTCAACAACGCAACAGCGTTGTTGTTGTTGTTATTGTTGTTGTTGTTGTTGTTGTTGTTTTTGTTGTTGTTGTTGTTGTTGGCGGCGGCGGCGGCGGCGGCGGCGAGGAGTCGGGCATTCAGTATGGATTATGCTTCAGAATTGTCTGGTATTATTAGACGGGGAGAACTAGTGGAGCTAATGTTTGAAGTTATTTGACTTTCATTATTTTAATAGTGCGAATATTTAAAGAAATCGAAAAGTAAACGTGCTGGAAGGTAGGCATTAGTTATTTAATGTAATAACAGTTAGTATAGTGAAAGTAATGCATTACGTGACTTACACAAGCTACGATGCCTGTCTATCCTGTTAGGTGACGGACTTAAGGAAGAAGAGAAAAAAACTTTCCTCTATAGACGGCTTTATATACATATTGCATTAATTTACAAATGCGGACAATTACGATTGTGTAAAGGACGAATAGGAAAGCATAGAATAGTCATTGTGGGGGGGGGCAGCTGAGAGAGAGAGAAGGAGAACGGACGGTGAAGATTACAGTTGAAGTCCAGAGTTGGCAAGAAGGAGCTTGGACGAATATTTATTATTATTATTATTATTATTATTATTATTATTATTATTATTATTATTATTATTATTGACTCACAAGGAGCTTTCACACAGTTCATCAAAGATCTTATTGAATACATTTTGTGGTGTTCCCTGGAAGTTGAGTGATAACAAGCCTCCCAAGATTTTTCAGTAGTCTCCGCCTCTTTCAATACCATTTTCAAATAAATTTGCATTATCGCAACAGCTGCCTGCCATCGATTTCTCGTTGGCAGTGGCCATTGGTCTTTACTGGGATTTGAGTGGCAATAAGCCTCTCCAATGTCCCAGTTGTCTTCGCACTTATACAATGAAGGTATTATTATTATTATTATTATTATTATTATTATTATTATTGTTATTATTATTATTATCATTATTATTTTTATTATTATTATTATCATTAGTATTATTTATATTATTATTATTTTATTATTATTTTATTATTATTATTATTATTATTATTATCATTATTATTTTATTTTTATTATTTTATTATTATTATTATTATTATTATTATTATTATTATTATTATTATTATTATTATTATTATTATTATTATTATTTCCAAATCTTTCATTCAGTAAGATTAGTAAACATTATTTGTTTTAAGTGATAACTTATAAAAAGAGGGTAAAAGGATAAAAAGAAGACAAATAGAGAAGAATAGAAAATCGTTTAATCGACGTAACTTGCTTGAGTGCGTCTAGTGGCCGAGTGTTATGTAATACGAATTTATTTTGTTTGTAAGCAAAGGTTTTTATTATTATAAATGTTTGTTACAGGTTTTATGATTTTTGTTAGAACATGTTTTTTTCCTCGCATACACACACCCACATGTACGCACGCACACACGCACACATACACACATACATATATTCACGTTCACGTACATACACTCACATTCACGTGCATACATACACACACGCTAACGTACACACATACGCGCACACGTACGCACACATGGGCAACGTCACTTCCCTTTAAAGAAAATCAAGACATGCGCAGTCAGAACACTGACTCCGGTATAAAAGTCAACAACAACGTTCAACTTCCTCTTTCTTCCCTTTTGCCTTCGTTCGTCAACCAGACAAGTTCGCGTCCACAGCTTGTGGCCTGAAGACACTTCTATATAGACGACTGCTATCATACACACGCGGCTTTGCTGAGGCCAACGCTCTCTCTCTCTCTCTCTCTCTCTCTCTCTCTCTCTCTCTCTCTCTCTCTCTTTCCTTTTCTACATCCGTGACTGCCAGTTCTTCCCCCTACTTTATTTCTCTTTTTTGCACGCGCGTAGTCATCAACGACTGACTAGAACATGTGTTCCCTCTAAACCATTTATTTTCAACAGAAAATAAACGACATGTTTATTTTATTCAGCTTTCCTTCCTTCCATTCATTTCATTATTTTCTTTTTGTAGCGAGTTAGGATTATTATATCCTGGTCCGCAACAATTTTAAAGAAATACAGTACATGTAGGTTATATTCAGACGAATCTACTAATTAGCTATGAAAATTCTAACAGTAACAGCAAGTACCCTATGTAGTATTTCGTAAACACAACATACTAAATAGATTTTCCCAAACAATTATTGTACCTCTTTCTGTGATATCCAAGTAATTTTAAGAAATGATTATTCGTTTAAAAATATATAATGATTTATCCGAAGTCGGGCCCAGGTAGAGGAATGTAGACATTTCTTTTTATCTAATTCTTAATCGTCTGATGTTGTATAGTTCATAAAGTAAAATATCCACAGTTTAAAAAGTTGCTAGTCGAAATCAATATTTTTTGAAAAAAGAAAAAACGAAAAAACTAGAGCGCATTATCGTTTTACCACAAAGAACATGTTACAATGCTAAGAGGAAAGACATTATTAGCCCAAATCATTTGTCTGGTTCAATGCTATTAGTGTCTAACTTCGAGAATCCGATCAAAGTTAAGATTGCCGCAAAATTTAAAACTCTACTGGACTTTTCAATGTCAAAGGTCAAGGCCACGTAAGAGGCTTGATTTCTACAATATTGGTCAGATAGCGATTCTCTACGATGAACAGAACCTAAGTTATCATCAGAAAATGTTACTTTTACCTTTTCTGTGACATTGACATTGACCTTTGACCTATATTTCAGAAAATTAAATCAGTTCTAAATTAGACTATGACCGACATTTTGACCAAGTTTGGTGATGATTAAGCAATGTTTACGCTAGCCTGCGCACAAAGAACGTAATGACATATTCGACCGAAAACATAACATTCTTAACGGAGGTAAAAAAAAAAAAATTGATTTTAATCCTTGCAGAAAGCAGGTAAATGATCAGATATGAAAAAAAAATGGACCAATCAGAAGGGGACCGCTTTAAACAGATCCTGTTTCCATCTTTTTGCGGTGGCTGAACAATATTATGAATGGAATACAAAGTTTCCATTCATTTTTTGTTTTTTGTTTTGTTTTTTTTTCACTTGAATGGCTTCATATGAAACAAATTCTCACGCAACACCTTTGATGAAAAGGCATTTTTACTAAACTGTTCATATCAATAAAGCGCCGTTTTGGTTACGTTCGCTTTGTATTATTTGAATTATTTGGACTACTATCCTCATCTTCTTTGTTACTTTCATAACGTTTCAGTCGATGTAACCCCCGATTTGGTATGATACATAATAGTTAATAAAAGAAAAGACTTCGTAAAAAACAAAAAAATAATTCATACTGTAAAAAGAACACGCCCACCCCACCCACCCCGCCAACAACATGACCGACCACAACTTTGTGTGCCATGAATGTTTCTTTCGTCTTCGCTTGCTCTTGTTTTGACCGTGTCGTCGTCTTTTATGTATTAACCTCTACTGGGAAGTGCACTGGCTCACAAGTATACCAGTAATTTTATTTTTTTTAATCACGGTCACCCCAAACAAGGCACTTCGTCACTTAGACGTATTTGGAACCATGTTTATGGAGGGGGGTGAGAAAGATGTTGGTTTCCATTACATTTAAACTTCTACATATCAGTATAGTCAAGGAACTCGATAGCATGAAGGGAATTCCAAAGTCTAGCTATTCAAGGATAGAAACTATTACACTGGGCTGCATTTGGAAAAAAAATTTGCAACAGAAATGTTATTAACATTTTTCATTGCAGTTTCGCATAGTAAACGCATAAAGCATACCCATTTTTTTAAGGAGGTTCTCATTTTTTTGTAACAGTTAGCACAATATTTATCAGATTCATTGTAAAGAATGCATCCAATTTGAAGTTAGAAAGCAGCTATTCCCCTTGAAATGCACGCTTTCGCGACATTCTCTTGTGTGCTGGCCTTGCAGGAGATGTTGTCCAGCTTCTTTGAAGAGACCAGCAGAAATCAGCCATCATGGTCACACTCCAATTGCCTTGATAGCGGCGCTCCATATCGGTTATATCCTGATGGAACCTCTCTCCCTGTTCCTCACTGTATTCACCCAAATTAGCAGGAAAGTAGTCAAGGTGACTGTGCAGGAAATGTATTTTGATGCTCATGCGTGTGCCAGCAGTCTCGTATGCTTGAAGCATATTCTCAACCCGTTCCTTGTAGTCATCAGATTTTCTGTTTCCTAAAAACCCTGTCACAACTAACTTAAAACATTCCCAAGCTCTTCTTTCACGAGGTGTCAGTGCTTCATTAAATCCGGTATCAGACATAAGTTCACGAATCTGTGGTCCAACAAATATGCCAGCTTGTACTTTAGCATCACTGACAAGAGGGAATTTATTGGAAAGGTATTTAAACCCTTCTCCATCTTTCGCAAGTGATTTCACAAAATTTTTCATCAACCCCAGCTTTATGTGAAGGGGAGGCAGAAGCACCTTCTCTGGTGGTACAAGTGGTAGTGTTTTGACGTTATGGCGGCCAGGAACAAATTCCGTCCGTTGTGGCCATTCCCTTTGTCGGTAATGTACGGAATCTGCACGGCTGTCCCACAAGCACAAAAAGCATGGGTATTTTGTGTAGCCCCCCTGCATTCCTAACAAAATGGTCAGAACTTTTAGGTCACCACAGAGAAGCCAGTTGTGATCTTGATATTGTATGTTGTTAAGAAGAAGTGACATGGTATCATAGGTTTCTTTCAGGGCAACAGAATGAGCAATGGGCAATGATGCTACGTTTTTACCATTAAAAAGTAGCACAGCTTTTAGACTTCTGGTGGAGGAATCTATAAAGAGTCTCCATTCTTCACGATGGTATTCTTTACCCATGTGTTCTACAAGACCTGAAACATCGTGGCAATATACCATGTCATCGGACTTGGTAAAGTACTGCACGAATTCCTGCTCTCGATGCCGATACTGTGCAAAGTGTGTATTACGTGCCAAAAGATTTTTCTCTTTTAACCTTGAACCTAACAACTGTGCAGATTCTTTTGACAGACCAAGATCTCGTACAAGGTCATCTAGCTCACTCTGTTCAAATAACTGAGGGCTTTTCTCAGAGGTCCCACTGATATCTTCATAAACATCCTGATTTTCACTGTCATCACATGTAGAGTCACTTGCACTGGTACGTTCTAGAATCTCAGGAGGTCTTGGCACAGGAACAACATCACTATGTGGTACTGGTTGCGTAACTGACGGAACGTTTGGGTATTTAATGTATTTCAAACTTATACCATTCCTTCCCAGTGGTTTCACCATACAAAAATAGCAGTCATCATGGTGATTCGTAGGTTCCCGCCAAACCACTGGTATTCCAAATGGCATTGATTTTCGGTTTCCTTTATTCCAGTGGCCTAAACCAGCGAAACACTTCACACAAGCAATGTGTGGCGCCCATGGTTTATCCTGATGTCCAAGTTCGATGCCAAAGTAGGCACGATAGAGTTGTTTCACTGTAGAAGTGATTTTGCGTTTCTGTCTTGAAAGTGTGTAATTTCCGCAGATGTAGCAAAATGAGTTGGGGTGGTTTTTGCAAGTCCGTGCCATTCTTTAATTGATCTGCAACAAAAAAGGTATATTAATATACGACGCAGTATATGACGCTGTAACACATAAACTAGAACCTTACGAGCAAAATGACTACTACCATCGTGATCAGCACGAAAAATTTGTCTAGAAGAGGATAGTGTCATGGATGTTGCATTTTTGATGCAGCCCAGTGTTAGAGTAGAAGGCTTTCCGAGATTTAGGGACCTATACAATGAAGGGGTGTGATTTTGTTGCTAAGCGGATTTGTCGGAGTATTATGTCGAGGGGAACAAGTGCAATGAGTTCATCAGAGCACATTCCATTAAAATACTTGTAAAACAGGCCCATTGAGGTTGGAGCTTAGCTAACAGTGCGGGATCTATTGGATTGGATTGGAGACTCTTCTTTGGACCCTATCCAAGAGGGAGAAAGACTGGTGGTAGATGCACCAGCCCAGATGTGTCAACAATACTCCATGCATCGTGGCTTTGTAGCGATACAGGATACTCTCAGGTATTAGTAGTCTTCTAGCACGACAGAAATGAACTCACCTTCTTTGCAGCAGCCTTTGCAATGTCCTCGATGTATTTGTTCCAGTTCATATTATTTTAAGGGCGGCATGTTTCACTCTTGTAAACCATTCTGCAACTGCAGTATTAAAGTAAGGGTGGAAGAACACCGTAAAGCGGTAACTAAAGGAAAAATCGGGTATAGCCAACCATGTCTGGATGGAGAGGGGGACCATCGCCCCCTATGGGATAAAGTAAAAATAATAAACAGAGAGACCCACTGGAAAGTGAGAAAACTTAAAGAAACAGCTGACATGCTCGGACATAACAACCTAGTGAGCAAACCAAGCGTAGAGCTGAATGCAATTTGGACACCTCTAATAGAGAGAGAAAACCTTGAATAACAACATAGATTTAACATTAACAAAAACCAACTAAGAATTGTCCTAGTGACATATGGCCGAGTGGTCCTAGACGTTGTATCAAAGTTTACAGTTACCCAAAGGTGCTGAGTTCAATCCTGAACGAAGGCAGTGAAAAAGTAACATTCAAAACAGAGAATCAGCAACTGTGTCTCAGAGCCTAGCTGAAGTTCGAACACGTACCCCCGTAATAATAATAAAGGGTTGGGTTCGAGACTCCTAACAAACGGTTCCCCAGTTCGATACAAAACACCTGATGAAGGCCGGAGGGCAAAACGGCCGAAACGTTGTGACTATAACAACCAAGATGAGGAAGTCAGCCCGAAAACCTCAATAAATGAAAACACCTAATCTCAAAAATACAAACAATTACGTAATACATCATTCCGAACAAGTGAAAGTTAGACGATACTAGGTCGCGACTATACGATGGGACAGACAACACTGTTCAACCGAAAGATGCTAATGCAGAGCTATTTTTTAAATCGTATTTCCACGTTTAATTAAAGTTTTATATGTTTTTTTTATTCAATTGTAAGGTTAAAGTACAGAATAGGTACAAAATATTAAGAATGGGTTTTTTAAATAATAACGTTATTATTTCAGCACGGATAACTCTCTGCATAAGTACCAACCGAAATTTGTCACACATCACGTGGTCTTCAAACTTGTGTGTGACCTGACGTTGTCATGTTGCAAATAGAATGTTTCCCTTTTCTCTGACTGCAGCGGCTTCGTAAACGTTCCACAGGTATCGTTGAATGTTAATTAGTTCGTTTTTTTTTTTTGTGTATAACACGATGAAGACCCGTCAAAGGTTTAGCATGAGGAGGACCGTAGTGTCCATCGGTACATAAGTGTAGTTCTAGGTGGTTACGATTCGAACACACACAGAAGTCCAATAGCGCGGTCTCGGCCGCTTTTACGATAACGGAGTTGGTGTGACATTCCTGTAGTTCGTGCCTCAACAGTGGCTCCCAGATGAAGGACAAGAAAAAAAAAAAAGAAAACTACTCAAAGTCTCCAGAGAAGATATGCGGGCCATGCAGGGTGTTAGGTCGGCCACTCTCTCTTCTTGTTTGCTGTTCGCTGAAAGAGATTATTTCAATTGGGTATCATTCATCTGCAGTTTAATCACAAGTTCCGTAAGCAACGAATAATTGACTCCAGACGCAATGGTTTCGTTTGTATGGATTAATTATTAAAATAAATTCTGATTACAAGAAAAATGCTATTTTTGTACAATTATAAACAGGGGGAAAGTAAAATAAAAATATATGCAATATTTTTTTTCTTTCGATAGCAGTCTATATAATTAGTAACTCAAACGGGACTTTTTTTTCAACCACCAATTTCTCTTCTTTCTTTATCGGGCGGTCAGTGAACGGTGAGTGTGTGGCGCGGGGTGGCAACAGACCCGACTCGACTGACGATTCGCAACTCGCGACTAACTCTAAGATCGCTCTGCGGTTCCTTTTAAGGGTGTGTGAGATTTGACGAACTGGGGTTCTCATCCAACCAACCCCTGTTCATTACGTCATACTCTGATTCGCCCTGATTTGCTAATTGGTCACCTCATGTGTGCATATTAATTAGGTGATTCCTCTGACAGAAACCAAATTTTTCCATTATCTGTTTTCCCATATCGGCCAAATAACGGACTTGACATGTAATTTGCATCAAACCGTTTTTAACTAGCAAGGCTATATGCTGGTACTCCGGGATCGCTCACATAAATAAAAGCGCTAATTCAGTTCTCATTTACCCCCTTCTTGGGCAATTTTTGACCATCATAGGTAGTTAGGTCACAGCGTGAAGGAATTCAATGACGCATCTGTTTTTGACGCACGTCCATAAAGGAGTTACTTTCTTGGAGTCTTACAGGGAGATGACGCTTTCAGGTCATAAATGCATAAGTTCAGTCATCATAACAATATAATTTGCAATCTCCTCTGATCAATTCGTATGGAATAAAAATAGTAGACATTACTTTTGGAACAACCCTCATATAAAAAACTTAAAACATATTTTTTAATTACTGTATTCAGTATTAAATAACCCGAAAAGGGTTGATATGCCGTAAAACAAAACAACTAAACCAAACATCATGAATAAATATTTGAAGATATTAAGAACTTGAAACAGAAAAACTATGTTTCCAAAAATTACTGTATCCGGCATTAAATGACCCGAAAAAGGTTGATATGCCATAAAACAAATGTTTGGAAGGGAGAGCTGAACGTACTAGTTCAATGGAATCACATGATCAAAGTAAAGAAGAAAGAAGAAACGCAAGACAGTCATTAATCGGCCGATGAATAGACAATACTATTTCGTAATTGTAGAATAGCCTACAATATCTATAGTTTATGAATGCCGTGAGTTTCAGCATTTATAATCCTGATCTCATCTTTCCCTAGTGTTGGGAAAAGAGAGATAAATATGTCTGCGCGTCTTCTGGTGTGTTCATGCGTAAACAAATGCATGAAAAGAAAAGATTAGTATATGCTACAAATCTTCTATAAATATAAAAGCGAAAATGTGTATGTATGTATGTTCAGTTTTTGTGTATGTCCGAGAAAGGCTTTTTTCCAAGAAGCGATCGGTCGACTGACTTCTTCTTAAAACTTTTTATATCACGTCTAAATGATAATATCTACGAGTTAACAACGGGGGTCGCCTGTCTATTTAATTTGCTCAACTTTGAAAAGATAAATATTCAACATTTTTCGATCGCCGCATGTGCATTAAGTTTTTCGTATAATAAAAGCGAAACTAATTATGGCGGCGTTTATTGTGGAGTGTCTCATTATATCAGACAATTGCTATTCAATTTGGACAATCCCCTTTAAATGGGGAGCTGCTTTCCCTCTCACCATCATCTTGGGGAAGTTTTCACTTCCCCGCATTGAAACAAAGTAAAAAAAAAAACCCAAAAAGCTGCCCCGCAATAAATAAAATACTGCCACGTCATCGTAACGCTCCTGCGATGACCTCATTAAGCGGTTACCTGTCAATCAAACCTCTTTGACTCACTTTATAACCCTTAACTTAACACGCTAAACAATTTCTTTCACTCGTGGCCGAGATGATTAAGTGATTGGCTTTTGTTTCCACCTCCGCGTCAAGACTAAGGGGTTCAATCCTACCTTCCTAATAAAACTTTTTTTTAACACACACACACCTCCAAACACCCGGGAAACGCCAGGTAATCCCCGCTAGTCAATTATATAAATGTCAAAATGTGTGTGTGTGTGTGTGTGTGTGTGTGTGTGTGTGTGTGTGTGTGTGTCTGCCAAAAACTTTCGACACGCGCGCGAGGGATCCTCATAAGATCTGTTCGTTTTCAAGCTTGACGCCTCGGACGACTAATATCGAAAAATTGGCGAAAAACATTAATTCTTTCACCCTCAACTGGGTAGTTTTCTATAAGGAGGGGTCGCTTTTTTTTCGTCAACATTTTCGCAAGACATCATCTCCATTGAATTGACTAGCTCTAATTTCAATGCTCGCGACTTCCGCTTTCTCCATAGACGCATCAGCTAAGACGTTACGTTTTTTTAAACATTCTTTTTCTCCTCCGCGTTACGGGTTTACTACCCCATTTTTTAACACTTCTTTCCACCCGGGCTACCACTTTTTTACCACTCCCTCCACTACTACCACTTTTTTTAACACTCCCCTCGCTACTATAACTTTTTTACCACTCCCCCGCTACTACCACTTTTTTACCACTCCCTCCGCTACTACCACTTTTTTACCACTCCCTCCGCTACTACCACTTTTTAACACTCCCCCACTACTACCACTTTTTTAACACCTCCCGGGAATCCTTACTAGACCACCTTGACACACCCGGGTAATGCCGGGTACACCTACTAGTCTAATATATAAAAGGCAAAAATGTGTGTTTGTATTTGTGTGTGTGTGTGTGTGTGTGTGCGTGCCAAAAACTTTCGACACACGCGACTGATCTTCACGAGATCGGTATCATTTGTAAGCTCGACGTCTCAGACGACAAATATCGAAAGATTGGCCAAAAATATTAATTCCTTCACCCTCAACTCGCCCGTTTTTTTACAAGGAGGAGTAGCTTTTTTCGGCGACATTTTCGCAGTGATCATCTCTGTCGGATTAACTACGCTTAGTGTTTTTTTTTCCTCGTTCGCATTACAGGTTCGAGCCCGCCTGCCTTCCTGCCTACTACCACTTTTTTTAACAACACCTCTCTCTACCCGGGCTGTCTATTGTTTTTTATACCCCCACCCACCAACTACTTTTTCGGGGTTCCTTACTACACCATCTCGACCCCCCGGGCAACGCCGGGTGTTCCCGCTAGTATAAATATAGACCTTTCTATAGAGTTAAGTAATTTAAATTTTTACTTTATTCTTGGTTATTCCTGCGATAATTTAATCTTTAAGCTCCAGAAAACTGTCACTTAGAACTAATTGTAATCAACACTCTTATCCGTTGCGTCATGGATTCATATGAACAACTAAAATGAGAAAAGTAGTTCGAATAATTCAAATTATTAGTTTGGTTTGGTTTACAGCACACCAATCCTTTTTGTATGAATCAATGCTGAAACGCAGTATAGAAGCATGTTGGCCTCATTGACGATCGCTTACTCTAACGCTTGTGTGCCATGGTTTTTCTATCCTTCGTTGTCTGTTCTGATTATGTCATCTTGGCAATCGCCGAGGGCGCGAGAACTGCGTTACATTAATAAACCAACGCAAACTCACAAGAGAAAACAGATACTTTAACACATTGTGTATTCCAGAGTCGTACCTATTTTGTTTTTAATTTCCAAAGTTAAATAACAACACAGACGGAAGTGGTACTATTAAAACGTGTAACCTTTTGTACTCCAAAATTTATTTTTCTACATAGTCACCATCATTCTTAATACATTTTTGCCGTTGATAAACGATGGCTGTGCATAGAGCATGCTTTGTCATACGAGAATAATTCCAAAAGTAAAACCTCTTTTTCTTTACATTAAGAGCTACGAAGAGGAGAGTGGTACCATTAAAATGAGCGACCTTTTGTGCTACAGAATTTATTTTTCTACATAGTCACCACCCTTCTCAGTGCACTTTTGCTGGGAATTCAGTGACGCATCTCTGCTTCTCATACACGTCGAATGCAGGGCTTGCTTTTTTAGATTCTCTCACCGTCAATATCTGCAATAGAGAGATGAAAATTTCCAGTCATGAATACATGTTCGGTCATCATAACAAAGCAATTTGATCTATTCGGGCGGAATAAACGAATAGGGCATTTCTTTAGGAACCCCTCTTGCAGATTAGTTATACGTTGTGTTTTTAATATTATGGCGCCAAACGACTCTCCAAACGCTAACGTCCCCAGCTTAATTACTGTATTTCTACGCGAGGGAGCGTAACATAGTTCCTTTTGTTTTATGCGGTGGTCACATCATGACATCATGTTCCTACGCGTTCTTGACATGCGTAGACGTTGAAGCGGTGATCGCTATGAAATGTTGCTGCCGGGGATTTGTTCCGGTCGGGCATAGCAGTTGCTACAGGCAATGTAATTTAGTAAAAGCCTATATTTATGATCAAGAACGATAGTTCGAACATTAACGTTGTGTGCATGCTTGCATTGAATTTTAATAACATTTCTTATGCTTTAAATATTAAGTTTTTAAAATGAAGATTGATGACTTAAAATGTTTGGTGGGGTTTGGGGGAAATCTCAAACTTAGGGTTAATGTTTAGGTTAATGAAGGGCGGATATATTTTTGCTGGAAAAATATGAAAGCAACATTTTGTTTTTTGTTGTTTTTTTTATTCATTTACTTCAGAAAAAAAAATGCAAAGCGGAAAAGCATGGGGGGTCACGATTTTTTTCTCCCTTACCTCTTCTTCTTCTCGTTCTGGCTGTGTCATCTTGATGATCGCCAAGGGTGCAAGCACTAGTTTTCAAGAATATTAAAACAAAAGCAATAAGACAAACTGATACATTGTGTATAAATCAGTTGTACACTGTGTTATATCATCAGCGAGGAACGGGACTTCCACACGTTGTCTGACTAATCAATATATTAACTTCGACCGGAAATCCTAAACACCTGGTCTTTGTCCCAGAGTCACTGGTGAGCGGAAAATGACTCGGCTATCAGTCCTCCCCAACTGACTACCACGAAATTGACCATTTCAACTGTGAAGCGTTCCCCTGTTTCGAGAGTTTAACATATTTCTCCCCAGCGTATCTTTTTACGCATCTCACTTTTGATAACTGTTGTTTGGTTTTTTTTTTTGGGTTTTTTTTTGGTTTTTTTTCGGTGAATCATTTAAAGCGATGATCGCTATGAAATGTTGCTGCCGGGGATTTGTTCCGGTCGGGCATAGCGGTTGCTACAGGCAATATAATTTAGTAAAAGCCTATATTTATGATCAAGAACGTTGTGTGCATTCTTGCATAGAATTTTAATACAATTTCTTACGCTTTAAATATTAAGTTTGTAAAATGAAGATTGATGACTTAAAAGGTTTGGTGGGGTTTGGGGGAAATCTCAAACTTAGGGTTAATGTTTAGGTTAATGAAGAGCGGATACATTTTTGCTGGAAAAATATGAAAGTAAAAAAAAAAAAATTATTTTTTTTTCATTTACTTCAGAAAAAAAAATTCCAAGCGGAATAGCAATAAATCCGAGTATTCTAAAAAAAAAAAAGAAGAAAATGTAAAATAAAATATTAAAAAAAAACTTAATTGCAGAAAAGTAATATTTATATGACTAAAAAGTTTGCACATTTGCGCACCGTTACGGAATCAAGTTATCGTCGTTGGTTAAAAATATAAACTTTATTAATATTTTTAAGTTATTAAATTCTTTTAAAAGGAAAGTATTTCCGTCATATTCAAGTTTATTTTCATTATTACTCGAAAAGATGAAAGTAAAATTTATCACATATTTTTCCTATCAGTTCTAAAAGGGTTGGATATTTATTAATAGTTATTAAGTTTTACCTGTAATGTATCAGTAAGCCGATATGTGAGACGGACAAACGTAAAAAAGGTACCAGCTACTATCTTTCTATCTCCGACCGATTGGCTTACTCGTTCTTTTTTGTTTTGTTTTTGTTTTTTGTTTTGTTTTGTTTTTTTTTGGGGGGGGGGGTGCTAGGAACAGTCGTCAAGGATAAGGGTAAGGGTTAAGTGTTAGGTACAGGGTGGAGCGATAAATTCGCCTTCAAGAAAACAACACTACAGCATTATTTTAAAACTTTTATTGAAAAAATCAATTCAGGTAACTTGATTATGTAGTAGAGCTGACATCTATTCAATGTAGCCGCTTTCAGCTTCAATCACAGCCTCGACGGGAGCTCGGCAAATACTCGATGGATGGCGGCGATCAGGCTGGTTTTGGTGTTGTGGGAGGTCATGTTGGTGATGTTCTTGACGTATGACTAAACGAAGTAGTCCAGCGAGTTCAGGTGGGGGAGGAAGGGGCCAGAGAGAGAAAGATATAAAGTCGTAGCACTCCTTCTGAAGCCAAGCCTGGTTGTCTTTGGACTTGTGGGTCGGCGCACCCAGGGTCTGCCAGCGGCCACCTAATTGCACTAGGAGATCACCACACATTTTTGTACATCCAGGTATACTTTTCAAACCGACTTCAAAGATGACAAAAGCATGATGGGGCCCTCACTTGAAACTACACCGAAGATCATAAGTGTGGCCGGAAACTTCATTGAGCTGTGCCCTCAAGTGTTAAACCGTCCGGAGTTGCAGTTTGAGGGTGGTGGCAATGGTCCTGTTGTCATAACGAGTTGTACAGCAATGCATCTCTGGTCTCGCTCATTAAACATTGTGTCACTTTCAGACATGATAGACAGCTCCTATCGCTCTTGGGATTTGTCCATAACTGGCCAACTAGTAGATGGTCTGCAACAGACAAAACAAAAAAGAAAAGAAACTCGGTTTTCAACAAACGGAAATGGAATTATGTTGTTTTTGCAATGGCGACAATTTCATCGTTCCATGCTGTACATGATGACAACATGGTTAGTAATGATGGAACTGGGTATGACTTAAGAGGGCGGCTTGAGAGGAACTTATTCACATTAGATTTTAAACGATCCAAAAGACAATTATTATAATTGCTAATTTTCATCAATATTTTTTAAATAGTTCAGAATAAATTAATATTTGATGTTATTCATTTGTAATTTTATTGTACTATTTTATCTACATAAGTGCAATAGTTTAGTCGATATGAACATCAATCAACATGATTTAATAAGTAAAAATGTATATTACTTAAGAAAAACGAAATGTAATAAGTCTTCAGACATACCTTTCTACCATACGGTATATAGATACTCTATGGCTGACTGGGATAGCTTCCGTACATTTATATCTGACCTACCTCTGCATTCCATGTTTAAAAAGGATGTGTCCTCTATAGTATCAGACCTGACCGAATGTTTACTTATAGGCATAGACCGATTCATACCATCCAAAAAATTCCAACAGATCCTAACAGCCAGCTATGGTTCTCCCCAGAATATGCTGCTGCCATTGTGCATAGAAATCACTTTTTCCATAGATACCAATGTAATAGATGCACTGTGACTAGAGCTGCTTTCAGGAACGCCAGCAACCACTGTACAAGAGTAATAAAAAATGCAAGAGAGCTATATGCTCAGTCCGTTAAATCCAAAGTTGCTGAGCAGCGGCTTGGTTCCCACCAGTTTTGGCAAATAACAAACAGGATTCTGAACAGAAGCGTGCGTTCTATCTCAACCATCATCAATGGACCAGAGGTCATCTCATCAGCATCAGACAAGGCTAAACTATTTGCCAAGAACTTTGCAGCTAATTCTACTCTACACGACGAAGGCCATCAACTCCCTGTATTTCCTCCTATAACAGACAACATGCTATGCAACATACAAATATCTGTGTGTGAGGTCGCTAAGCTAATCAAGAACCTTGATTCCAGTAAAGCAACTGGTCCTGACGGCATTCCAATTATAGTGCTGAAAAAGATTCAACCAGAACTTGCCCCCATACTTACAAAATTGTTTAAGCGTTGCCTTAAAGAGAAGTGCTTCCCAACACCCTGGAAAACCTCATCAGTATACCCTGTATTTAAGAATTCAGGTGATAAGGCGTTCCCCTCTCAGTACAGACCAATAAGTCTCCTGTGTGTCATGAGTAAGTTGCTGGAATCCATATTAAATAAAGAAGTAGTCAACCACCTCAGCAGAAATAACCTTCTTAGTGACATACAATATCGTTTCCGTTCTGCTAGATCTACAGCAGATGTGCTAACGGTTATATCTCATAGGATTAGTGAATCTCTCGACAAAGGCTTCCTTTCTAGGGCAATTGCTCTTGACATATCAAAAGCCTTCGATAAAGTATGGCATAAGGGCCTACCTTCACAAGATTTCCAACTACAGTATAACTGGAAATGTTTTCTCGATCATTAAATCATTTCTCTCTGATAGGTTTATAAGAGTAGTGGTTGATGGGCAGAAATCAAAGGCCCTCAGTATTAATGCCGGAGTCCCTCAGGGGTCCATCCTGGGCCCAACTCTCTTCCTGATCTACATCAATGATCTCCCAAAACACATACTTAAATCATTCGTTGACATCTATGCTGATGACACGACCATCTATGGCAACACATCTAAGGCCATAAATGACAACATTCTCTCTAATTCTCTCTCCTCTGATCTTGAGTGCGTGGTACAGTGGGGGAAGAGGTGGCTGGTTACTTTTAATGCATCTAAAACCAAGCTTCTCTCCTTACATCATCAACGCTCTGATCCTCATCTGGCATCAATTGAAATGGACAGCTCTCGACTAGGGGAAACTCCATGTTTTGATAAGCTTCTGGGCTTGACCTTTACCTGAAATGGAACATGCACATCAAGTCTATTGCCAAGGTTGCTGGAAAAATGGTGGGATCCTTCTACCGCTCCAGAAGATATCTCACTGCTTACGTAATTCTCTACTTATATAAAAGCCAAGTACGTCCAAGGATGGAGTACTGTTGCCATATCTGGGCAAGAGCCACTAAAAACACCCTACCCTGTCTTGACAGAGTACAAAATAGACTTTATGGCTTAGTGGAGAATGCCCTTTTCTCTTCCCTTCAACCTCTTTCCCACAGGAGAGACGTTGTGGGCCAATCTTTGTTTTATCGTTACTTTCATGGCAGGTGCTCGTCTGAGCTCCAATCCCTGGTCCCTCCTCGCCGATCTTTCACGAAAAACACCCGTCTAGCTAAAACCACTGTAAAAAATTTTCCCCACTCTTTATCTGTGCCAAAACCAAAATGTAGATTCCATGAACAAAGCTTCTTTCTTAGAAGTGCACGCCTGTGGAACTCTGTTCCCTTTGCCTGTTTCCTACCTGACTACAATTTGGATGTCTTCAAGTCCAACATAAACAAATTACTGATGAACCGCCCCCTTGTAGTAGACACTTTATCAAATCTCTACACTAACGTACTGTACACGTAATAACCCTTGTCCCTGAGTGGCTTCCGGGCCTTGATAAATGGTGACTACCTTGTAAAAACAAAAAAAAAGAACTCTTCATATTATTTAGATTCTTCAGACTACTGTTCTCGTCTTGAGTGTTATTTTCACAACATGCGGATTAAAATGTCTCCCCGTCATGTGCTCGATTTCATTTTTCCAGGGTTGGGTGCCTGTAAAAAAAGTGATAGAAACAAAAATACGTTTACGGTTCCCAAATTCGTACCAGAGACTTATACTCAGACATGACTGATGGAACCAAAGCGTTCTGCCCCCGTTGGTTGAATGGGGAATTCCGTTTGATATTCAGTGAAAATTCACAAATTTGACCATATCCATCTGAAGAAGATCGGAGGTTACGTTGATCGAAACATTGTTCAAATAACACTCAAGATGAGAGCAGTAGTCCGAAAAATCCAGATAACACGAAAAATCATTCGTTATCTCAAAAAATTCCAAACTATTATTTTAAGAAGAATTATTCTTAACACCATTTGAAGAAGTCTTGCCGATGGGCATAGACAAGCAAAGAAAATTGATGACAGGCTATTACAGCAATTACTACTTTCCATAGTTGTTGTCGTCTCACCATGGTTTGGCCAACTGATCCTCTGACTGGCTTTGGGTGGGATTGAAACCGCTACCTTCAGACAATGCTCACCTGGAATCGTAGATATTCCGCATCTCTATCTCAAAAATTCAGTAATATAACATTGATTGTTTTTATATGGTCGACTATCTGTATGTCTCCTCCTTCTCCTTCATCTCTCCCGTTAACGACGCCATATTTTTTAACATTCATTTTGAACGCACCTCTGTTATATCAAAGAACCTACTGTTGATTTTATATGTTGAGCCTTTCTGCTTGTCTGGTAAGAAAACTTCTCAAATGCACTTGTGATATTAGGCTGCAGAAGGCATTAACTTTAGTCAAAATCGTCTGTTACTCCTTTCATTGGATTTTTTTGATTACTGATTATCGATACTTATCGAAGACATTCCGATGCGATATAAAACCTACCTAGGAACACTGCCTGGCACGTAAACTACATTTGTGTGAAATTTCAAAGCAATCGGTCCAGCCATTTAGGAGTTCATAGGGAACTTAGACACACACAGTTTCCTTTTGTATAATTGTAGAGATTTTGGTTTTCCTTCTCTCGCAGTTTCTAATCCTACAACATCAACAGATTCGAATCTCCGTCAACAGAAAACTGACACTGCTCAAAATACGTCACAACCATATGTGCTGAAAATAGCTTTTCTGATGTCGCAGGATATTGAGAAAATTGATACTACTCTTTGATAGTGGCCAAAGCGCCTAGGAACAATAAACAAATATAGTGTTTTCGCACATGAACTATAGACAAGTATAGTGTTTTTAGGCATGTTTAAATGAATTAAAAAAGAAAATACTTATTATTTTATTTCATTATCTTTTAATAGCTTTTAATAGGAATGGGCAGTAGGTGTGTCAGAAATTTCGTGAAAAATATTGAATAATTCAATCCCGTCTTTCCAAGCTTATAACTCCTCGAAAAATGTAATTCAAGCCCTAATCCTTTTTCAATTAAAGGAGCAAGGACCAAGGTTTCATTAAAAAAAAAACAAAAAAAAACAACGTGCTTTTTTTTTAAAAAAAGGTTTTAAACTTCAGACTTTACAGGTAAATTTCTAAAAAACACTACTTTTTTTGTTTTAAATTTGAATATATTACTTATTGATCTTTTATCTTCAATTTGTGATATATAAAACTTTGGTGAATAAATTAATTATTTACTTTTTAATAGACACTTGAAAATGGGGGGGGGGGGGCGTGAATTAAAAAAAAAACGTTTGTCTAGAATATTATATTCGGTTTATTGGAAAGAGTATAAAATTTCACATTGACCCTGAAAATATTGTAAAAATAGAATCAATAGAAAAATTTTGATAGATTTTTAAAGTTTAAAAATTGAAAAATACTGAGCTCGTAAAATTCAATTAATTTCATTGCTGTTTTTTAAAAAATAAAAAAAAATATTTCTATTACTTTTAAAACAACAACTTTAATAGTTTATTTTGGATGTATAATCCATAAAGAAAATAAACACCCCACTTTAAAAAGAGAAATTACGAGTTTTTTATATTTTATTCGCATTTTCGTGTTAGGGGTGTCAAAAATTCCTACAAAAATTCTGATACACCTAAATGGGCAGTAAGACTATCCACACAGGAATTACCTCCATATTTTTTTTTTTTTTTTTTTTTTTTGAGGGAGAGTAAATTTATCATCTGTTCTGTTGTCATGAAATCATCTTCCCAGGTTCTACTTTTTGGGGGAGGCGGGGGAGAGTGTTGTAGTATCTTGTCTGTTATTCCTTCTCCTTTTATGGGGCAGATCCTACCAGATTTACCTCTTCTATTTTGAAGGAAGGATTTTAAGGGAGGATTGTATATGTTCTGTTGTAATAATATTATTTTACTTTCTTTGGGGGTCAATGTATGTATTTCCTTTATCGTGACATCCTCCAAACCTAGCAAAAATATGTTACCGGAGGAAGGAATATATATATATATATATATATATATATATATATATATATATATATATATATATATATATATAACATTTTGGGAAGTGATAGACAAATTACCATTAGCGTATGAAGCGATGCTCCTTGTGTAAACAAATTGAGTTTGGGTATTTGTACAATGTCAAAACATTGTTAATTCACTGCCCCCATAGCAGCAGCCATATAGCACAACGGTTAGAAGCTCCGACTGTCGGTTGGGTTTCGATCCTAGCTTGAGGTAGTTGCTTGTCTAGCCGCACTGATGAGCTGTGAAACAGCGAAACAGTACTGTATGTGGATGACTATATATATATATATATATATATATATATATATATATATAGGGGTTTTTTTTACATGGAGATCACCACTTATCAAGGCCCGTAAGCCACTCGGGGATAAGGGTTATTTTGTGTACAATAATCAATGGGATAATATCGTAGTAATAGTTGGTATTGGAGATTTGATAATGTGTCTTACTTAAGGGGGCGATTAATCAGGAATTTGTTTATGTTGGACTTGAAGGCGTCCAAGTTGTAGTCAGATGGGAAACAGGCAAACGGAAGAGAGTTCCACAGGCGTGCACTTCTAAGAAAAAAGTTATGTTCATGGAATCTACGTTTTGAGTTAGGCACAGATAAAGAGTGGGGGAAATTATTGACAGTGGTTTTAGCTAGACGGGTGTTTATCATGAAGGATTGGCGAAGGGGGACCAGAGATTGGAGCTCGGACGAGCACTTGCCATGGAAATAACGATAAAACAAAGACAGGCTCACAACGTCTCTTCTGTGGGAGAGAGGTTGCAGGGAAGAGAAGAGAGCATCCCCCACTAAGTCACGAAGTCTATTTTGTACTTTGTCAAGGCAGGATAGAGTGTTTTTTGAAGCTCCAGCCCAGATGTGGCAGCAGTACTCCATCTTCGGACATACTTGACTTTTATAGAGATAGAGAATTGCATCAGTAGTGAGATATCTTCTGGAGCGGTAGAAGGATCCCACCATTTTTCCAGCGGCCCGGGCAACTAACTTTATATACGTGTTCCATTTCAGATCAGGAGCTTGTCAAAACATGAAGCCTCCCCAAGACGAGAGCCATCCATTTCAATTGATGCTAGATGAGGAACAGAGCGTTGATGATGTAAAGTTAGGAGCTTGGTTTTAGATGCATTAAAAGTAACCGGCCATCTCTTCCCCCACTGAACCACACGCTCAAGATCAGAGGAGAGGGAATCAGAGAGAGCTTTGTCATTTACGGCCTTTGATGTGTTGCCATAGACGGTCGTGTCATCTGCATAGATATCAACGAATGATTTAAGTATGTGTTTAGGGGGATCATTGATGTAGATCAGGAAGAGAGTTGGGCCCAGGATGGGCCCCTGAGGGACTCCGGCATTAATATTGTATGCCTTTGATTGCTGCCCATCAACCACTACTCTTATGAGCCTATCAGAAAGAAATGATTTAATTATTGAGAAAACATGTCCAGTTATACCGTAGCTGGAAATCTTGTGAAGGTAGGCCCTTATGCCAAACCTTATCGAAGGCTTTGATATGTCAAGAGCAATTGCCCTAGAAAGGAAACCTTTGTCGAGAGATTCACTAATCTTATGAGATATAAATGTTAGCACATCTGCTGTAGATCTGGCAGAACGGAAACCATATTGCATGTCACTAAGGAGGTTATTTCTGCTGAGGTGGTTGACTACTTCTTTATTTAATATGGATTCCAGTAACTTACTCATGACACACAAGAGACTTATTGGTCTGTACTGAGAGGGGGATGACTTATCACCTGAGTTCTTAAATACAGGGCATACCGACGAGGTTTTCCAGGGTGTTAGAAAGCACTTCCCCTTAAGGCAATGCTTAAACAGTTTTGTAAGTATGGGGGGTAAGTTCTGGTCAAAGCTTTTTTAACACTATAATTGGAATGGCGTCTGGGCCAGTTGCTTTACTGGAATCAAGGTTCTTGATTAGTTTGGTGACCCTCGTGCACAGATATTTGTATGTTGGATAAGGTGTTGTCTGTTATAGGAGGAGATATGGGGAGTTGATGGCCTTCGTCGCAGAGGGGAGAGTTAGCTGCAAAGTCTTGGCGAATAGTTTGGCCTTATCTGATGCTGATGAGATGGTCTATGGATGTGGTTGGGATGGAACGCACACATCTGTTCAGGATCCTGTTTGCTATTTGCCAAAACTGGTGGGAACCAAGCCGCTGCTCAGCTACTTTGGATTTGACGGACTGAGCATATAGCTCTCTTGCATTTTTTATTACTCTTGTACAGTGGTTGCTGGCAGTCCTGAAGGCAGCTTTAGTCTCATTACATCTATTACGTTGTTAGCTATGGAAAAAGTGATTTCTGTGTGTAATGGCAGCGGCACATTCTGAGGAGAACTATGGCTGGCTGTTAGGTTTTTGTTGGAATTTTTTGGATGGTATGAATCGGTCTATGCCTACAATTAACCATTCGGTAAGGTCTGATACTATAGAGGACACATCCTTTTTAAACATGGAATGCAGATGTAGGTCAGATATGAATATACAGAAGCTATCCCAGTCAGCCATAGAGTATCGATATACAGTATAGTTGAGAGGTACATCTGAAGACTTATTGAATTGCATTTTTATCTTAACTGATACAACTGTGTGATCGGAGGATCCCAGGGGAGATAGAACGGAACATTAACATAGCTCTGGGGAAATTGTGAGAAAAAGATCTAGAAGGCTTGCATACTGACCATAGTATTGGGCACATGGGTGGGTTCATGAACAATCTGAGTGAGGTTATAGACAATGGCAAAATCATGACAGAACCTCCCCTCATCATCTGTCTTATTTGAGTGGGTCAGCCATTCCACATTATGGACATTGAAGTCACCGCAAATGTGAATGGTAGCCGAAGGATCAGCAGACAGGATGAGGTCAATTTTCTCAGATATACTCTTAAGCACAGTAATCCCACTGTTGTGGGGGCGGTAGAGAACAAATATGAATGCGGTGGTGTAAGCAAGTGCAACCCGGAAGCACATATAAGGTAAATTAGGTTCTTTTCTGGAGATATCTCTACCACACGGGAAGCCATCTTTAATGTAGGCGCATATTCCATGTCCATGGCGATCTTGGGGGTCAGATTTAGATGTTAAGTTAGAGTATCCTTTTATTATGAATTCATCTAGGGAAGTGGTCGGCCCTATGCCAGTTTCGCTTAGAAAAAGTAAGTCAGGTTTCGTCTGGAAGGTTGGAACGTAAACCCCTAATGTTGGAGGATGGGATTCTAGGTTTATTCGTGTTTTTTTTTGTTTTTTTTTAAGTAGGTGGACAGCATTTCAAATACATTTATGGATATTTATTATATTAATGCAATTCTTTATTATAACTATTACCCTAATCCTAACTTGCCTACCTACTTTTGGCTCAGCCTATATATATATATATATATATATATATATATATATATATATAGTTGAAACAGTGTAGCCATCAATAACTGTAGGTTTTTCA
>NC_136507.1:94677097-94704597 GCF_053919585.1 Euprymna scolopes
TGAATGTAGAATAACATATATTTTGGACTAAGTTACTGCATGGAGGCATGTGAAGCTTCCTCCCGGGCGATTTCACGGATTTTGATGACAATAAAAATATAGGGGTGTGAAATATTTGTTGATCATCATTCAATCCCGAGCAACGTGGGGTCTCCCTATATATATATATATATATATATATATATATATATATATATATATATACATATATATATATATATATATATATATATATATATATATATATATATATATATATATATATATACACAGTCCTGGTCAAAATCATAAGACCACTTAAGAAAGTAAGCGTTTACGCATATTATCGAATTTTTAATCAAACAAATGGTTGAAACTATTGCCAAAAGGGAAAATATGATGGGAAAAAAATGAAATCTGCTTCATTCGAAACCTTAACCTTGATCTAATAATTATTTTTTTAAAAAACACCCTGGTCAAAATGATAAGACCACTTTAATAAAATCGGCTAGTTTTGAAAAAATGAATATGAAAAGCTTTCTATGTTACTAAAAGCAACTTGTTAGTGGATAAAAAACATCTTACTAAATTATAAATGGCAAAAGGCAAACCATTATCAAAGTTTGAGAGAGAGGAAGGATCTGTGAGCTTAATAGGGGTGGACTCTCCCATAGATCCATTGCAAACGAAGTGAATCGTAGCAAAAATGTCATCACAAATTTTTAAGAAATCCAGATCAATATGGACACAAAAAGAGTCCAGGTCGACCAAAAAAAAATAACCCCATCACTGGATCGCCGTATCAGAAGAAGTTTTAAAAAAAACTCCAGTATGAGCTCCAGTCGATTGAAAAGCCAAACAGCAGCAGAATGTAGTCCTGAAACCATCAGAAGGCATCTGAAAATGAAGGATTTCAATCATTTAAAGCGACCGCAGAAACCACGTCTTCTTGAACAGCACAAAACTAACCGACTTAAATATGCCGCCAAATACCAGACTTGGGATGAAGAGAAGTGGGAAAATGTAATTTTCTCCGATGAGAAAAGTTTAATCTAAATGGTCCAGATGGATTTCAACACTATTGGCATGATAATAATTTGCCCAAAGAGACTTTTTCAACTCGGCATAGTGGAGGAGGGTCTTTTATGATCTGGGGTGCTTTTTCGTCAGCTGGGACCCTAAAGTTGCAAGTAGTGAAAGGCTGGCAAACATCATTGAAGTACATTTCAATGCTTGAAAATGCTTCTATCATGACTGAAGGTCCACGTTTGTGTGGAAGAAATTGGATTTTCCAGCAAGACAACGCTGCGATACACACTTCTCGACAAGCACGAGAATACTTTTCTTCAAATAATATAGAATTGTTAGATCATCCAGCATGTTCTCCGGACCTCAATCCCATTGAAAATCTTTGGAGATGGATGGCAAAAGAAGTGTTCAAGGATGGAACCCAGTATGATTCGATAAAGGGACTTTCTGATTCAGTTTTCAGTACATGGGATAAAATTCCTTCGCAACTGATAAAAAAAACTTAGTCGCAAGCATGCCGAAGAGAATTTTTGAAGTAATTCGTAATAATGGAGGCTATACTAAATACTGAGACCCTTTTCAGTAATTTATAATTGCCTTTTGTTAGATAAATTATCAGTGGTGTTATCATTTTGACCAGGTGAAAATGTTTGTTTTTTAAAAAATAATTATTAGATCAGGGTTATGGTTTCGAATGAAGCAGATTTCATTTTTTCCCCCATCATATTTTCCCTTTTGACAATGGTTTCAATGATTTGTTTGATTAAAAATTCGATAATATGCGTAAACGCTTACTTTCTTAAGTGGTCTTATGATTTTGACCAGGACTATATATATATATATATATATATATATATATATATATATATATATATATATATATATATATATATATATATATTATTTTGACCAAACAAAAATAAATGTATCCGGTTTCATTTGATTTATTTCCTGTCAAAATAGTTTCCGTTGTTGAAAGTATTTTTTCTTTCCTTTGTTGTTTTTTTTTTTTTTTTTTTTTTTTGCAAAGTTTTTATTTCTAGTGAATTTAGACGCGAGTGGAGATAGGGCTAAATGACTCAGTTTTTAAATGCTTTATCTGTCCAATTAAGCGAAGATTACTTACGCATAGTACGTCGTCTCTTGTATCAACGATACAAGAACATCACTAAGAAATTAATCTGTATGTATCATCACATACATTATCATTTTTGAATCGCCAAATATCTTAGTAATACAATGCTATTTTCGTAATTTATCCAATCTAAATATTTTTATGCGTGTGTTATCCATATCTTCCTTCGCCCGTTGCGCGTCAGTTTAGTCGTTTCCAACGACCTAGTCACGGCAAGGTTCACTGGTGTGAAATCGTGTTTTGTTTTTGTTGTTTTTTTTTTGTTTTTTTTTATGCGTTTATTGCACAGGTCGTTATTGCCTGCTCGTTGTTTTCATCCGAATTTAATGCCCGATTGTCACGACTGGTAGTAATATCAATCCTGCAGTGTCAGTCTTGTTGTAACTGTGGCACAATGATGCGCGCTTTTGAGGGAGAAACTGGAGCTTAAAAACTTACGCCGGGCTTTTCTGCACGGGGCGGGATGTGACACTTACGTCACCCGCGCGTCGTCCAGTGGTGGAATGACCCCGGTTGTCGGTTCTGATGTTTCCTCAGCGATGATGTCACGGCCGGTTTCCTAAAACAGACTTGTCATGCAAAAACAATTGAAGGGACCAAGTCAATAAGCGTTTCTTTTTGTTTAAACTTCTTTGTATTCAATCAGGGTACAATCGCAGTTAGCTGTTTAGTTAGGGACTGGCCACTTGTTAACTGCGAGGTTTTCTCTTCTCTCTCTCCGACAGACAACTCAATTATCTACGTGACAGGGTCAATCGATGGGGGAATCTTCGTTCGTCGGACCCAAGGAAGCAAGGCTCTCTCTCTTACTCTCTCAAGGCTCGCTGCTTATATTGTGGGGGCGTGGACTGGGTCTCTTCCCGTTTCAGGTCGTTGGCCAATCAGAATTAAGGGATCACTGTCCGTCAAATCTTCGCCAGGCGGTCTATACCCAAAAAAGGAGCTGTCTTTCTTTCTCTGTTGGCATTCGGGTGTTCCCTAATGGAACTTGACAGGACATAAAAACAGAGATGCCTAACTTAATTATTTTTGAGAGGACATAAAAACAGCTGAATCCGATTCCACAAAGGCCACGCGTCTTTTCAATAGGGTCACTTGCCGCCCCGCTGTTCGGCGACTGTTTGCTTTGTAGATCGGAATTTCATTGGTATCCTCGCCACCCACGGGCTGTCATGGCCAATTTAACGTCATCACGTTCTTCCACCATAAGCTACGATCTTATCTTTTTTTCTCTTCCTTTCGTCGTTTACAGCTGCCTGTTTTCCCTTTCTTTTTCCACGGGTTCACCGCTACTCTTGGCCTTTTGGTCAGGATCAAAGTGCATCATCTGTTCTTCGGATGCCGCACTTCCATTTCTTGTTCTCTTTCGGTGGAGGAGAAATCCTTCACGACTGGGACAATTCTTATTTTTGTACCCTTGAGCGTCTCTCATTCCACTCCCCTCCCATCGACATGTCTTTTACATCGTAAAATACACCTTTTGCCAGGTGAATTGTTTCTCAGATGGCTGGATTGCCAACTGCACTGACCGTTTCAATGAGAGAGAGAGAAGAAAAGGGGGGAAAAAAATCGCAAATCGTGAGCCAGACCCTCTTTCGAGAATATATTAATCGCATGCCAAAAGAAAAGTGATAAAGTCTCTGGAGTTTTAATTGTTCGAATTAGTTGTAAGAAACCCCCCCCCCAAAAAAAAACAGAACAAAAAAAAACAAAACAAAACAAAACAAAACAAGCGGAACGAAAGAAAAAAAAAAGGTCTCTTGTTTGTTAGGTGAGTGTGGGTGGGTGGGTTCCCTCTTCTTCTGTCTCTGTTTGTCTTAGGTTTACAGGTGTAAGATGGAAGTGTCATGAGAAAAAAAAAATTCTTTTTTTTTTTTTTTTTTTTTTTTTTTTTGTGTGCGCGTTTTCACCTTTGTTTATCTTTGGTCTGCAGGTGTAGGATGAAAGGGTCATGCAAAATTATTATTTATTTTATTTTTTTTTTTTTTTGCTTGCCGTGTGCGTGTGTGTGTGTTTTCTCTTCTGTTTGTCTCTGGTTTACATTCCTACAATTTTAAGAGCCATTTTAGGCGGCCCCCGAACGGACTCGTCCTCCGCTCGTTCCACCACGCCTGTTAGAACCGGGTGCTGCACCGGCCGGCCCCCTCCTTTCGCTCAGCTGCTCGGCCGCCTGTGCTTCAGTGGTGCGCATCCCCCCCCCCCAGTGCAACATAGCACTGCAGTGCCTGTCTAACGAGGTCCACAGGCTACCTTAAATCATGCAGTCGCTCAACCCGTATTTTCAATAACACGTCTCTCAACCTTCCCGGGGCCACTATGCTGGGGGTACAGGTTCCCCGATGACAACACCCAACTGCGCACATACACGTACACCTTTCTTTTTCTCTGGCCGCTACGCGTGGCTGGCCGTTGGTATTCTCATCTTCATCATCTCCCCCCTCACATCCTTATCCAGCTATCTGCAAATTAAAAACACTCTCCAGATTTTCTTTTCTCACACTTCATTGAACAAATCCTATTCACATATCCATCTTTCTTTCTTTTTCTCTTCCTTCCCCCACCTCTTCCCTTTCTTTTTTTTTTTTTCTTTTTCTTTCTTTACTTCACTTGTCCCATAAGCATTCTCTCATTCGGAACAAGGTACAGCATCTGCCCTAACGCCACACCCAACATGCACTATTCTCATCCAGTGAAGGAGAGATCCTCCCCGACCGAGGCAATCCTGCCCTTCAGTCCCATAATTTGTCCCAGCAGCGCCATCTTGGTCAGAGACCAAGTGCCACAACTGTTTCAATGCTACACTAACAATATTCAATCCCCGTCCCGTGAAGGAGAAATCCTTCTCGACTGAGCATTTCTAAATTTCTTTTTTTTTCAAAACAGAACAATATCAGCACCGTTAGTTTCTTTAAGATATTCTACTCGACAGTTTAAATTCCCCCAAGACACCCTCGCTCAATACGCGACTTTCTTGTGCTAAGTTACTCTCCCCGTTGGCCAATTTACTCACTGCGAGATACTTCTCAATTACTTATAGTTCTTTCCTGCTATTTACGGCGCCCCTCCCCTTGAAGCCTTCCGTTTTAGTCCCTAGCTACCTCCAAGGTCAGTCCGCGACACAATCTGCCAACAGTGCGAACACATGGGGGCCCTCCATGCATCCACAGAGAAAACAGCTGCACCACATTTAAACCTGGAGATGTCGCTCCAACCTCCCGTCTCTGTCCTACTGACCCCCACTGGTCCTTGGTGGAAGGACGTCACACTACTCCTGGGACAGGGAGTCCCTTGCTCCCCTCAACGGCAGCCTCGGTTCACCTCTCCCCATTTGCTGGATCCAGGAGATGGGTATTGGACACTCTTCATCCCCTTCGTTCGACTCCTCAGCTGACTCTGCGGTCAACTGCCATTCCACTCTCTTTTCTTCACGAGCTGCGCCTACTCTTCGTGACCTCCTATAGCTGGTGGAGTGGAACCCTGCAATTTCCCGTTCCAACCTTCCGTCCGTCTCTATATGTCTAGGCTCTATGGAGGTCGTCTCTCTTGTCTTAAACCGTCGCTCGGTGTCGTCCCTATAGTCGTCAGGAACTCTGTTCTCATCTCGCGTTTGACTACCCCCGGGATTCTTTATCTTTTTACCCGTCTCCCTCATCCAAACTTGGTCACCCTGTCTTAACTGTCCAGTAAACACTGCCTTTTTTTTCTTCTTGACCTTCCTGGTCCTATTAGTCCTATCGGCCGTCGCCTTGAGTACCGTCCCTGATTCTCGGACAACTGGATCTGTAGGAGTTACTCCCTTCTTATTAACCTTATACGTCGCTACCCGTTTGACTTGGGACAATTTTCCTCCCTGTTCCTTGGTGCTATCCACCTTGCCCATACAGGCCCCGACCGTTCTTGGGGAAAGCTTCCTGTTGCTGTCAGCTCCCATAGGGAGAGGGACAGACCTTGTGTCACCTAGTGGTATCTTCACCCCTCTCACCGTTAGCGCGTCTGGATTAAAACTCAGAGTGGCTCCCCTCGCTCGGAGCCAATCCTCTCCCAGAATCATTTCGTTGCATAGCCCGGGTACCACATACAGGGGGAAATTCTCTTTCTTTCCGGCCACTCGAACGGGTAGCCATACCTTCCCTGTCACCGACATCCAGCTACCGTCGGCCTGACTGAGCCCCACATCCGACGGGTACAACCTTCTCCTCCCTGCCACAGTCTGACAGACGTCCGCATCTATTAGGGATATTATCGCTCCGGTGTCAACCAGAGCCTTCACCTGCGTGGCTCCTATCGTCACATTACAGGTGAGTTCTCCCTTTTTTGTGAGCGGAGGGAACACCTGGGCTCTCCTCTTTTCCTGTTTCAGGGTTCTCCCATGGTACCCCGCTCCCGTGAGCATCGCAACTTGTGACAGTGGTTTCTTTCCAACCCTATCTGTCTGCCCTTCCTCTCTTTCTCTACAGATTCGCCGAGGGGGTGGGGTTTGGTTCTGATTCCCTCTCTCCAGAGGACCTTTCGCCCTCGGGTGGCTTTTTCCTCGGTCAGGACAGTCCCTCCGAATATGTCTCAGGTCTCCACACCGCCAACACCTGTGGGACTGGTGGCTGTAGGAGAAACGGTCAATTTTACCTCCTCTCTGACACGCGTTCATTTCGGTCTTTACGATGCCCACTCTTACTCCCCCATTATGTCGGGGTGTCTTCTCGTGGACAGTGGGGCACTCTCTCGACCTGTGGCCCTCGCCGCCACAGTTCCAGCACACCAATCCAGGCTGGCCCCGGGCGAGTCCTCCGGCCCCATATCTCATTCTGTTCCCCGGTTCCCCGCTCCTATTTCGCGACTCCTCTCCCATTATTCTTTTCTGCAACCACGCATAGTTCTTAGCTATTTTGCGTGCTTCTTCTAGAGTGTCTGGGCAACTCTTTAGCACCTCTATCTTGGTCGCTTCGTCCCGCAATGCATCCACCATCGTGTCAACTAGCATTGCTTGGGTTGTGGGCATCTCGCGGTGTTCGGACACTGGATACGCCAGGACCGCCAGTTCCTGCATGCGGTCGACCAGTTCATCCACGCTCTCCCCGTTGGCCATCTCTATTCGAGACAGCTCGCGCACCGCCTGCACCGTGGTCTTTTCGCCGGCGAATTTACTCTTCACCTGATCGCGAAAATCAGACCAGGCTATGCTTGGGTTGCTTTCCAAGCATTTGCATATATATTCTGAGGCCGCTGCGACTGCTCCGTCACAGGCAAGCAGCACCATTTCTCTATCGGTCAACCCGTATACTAATCTTTTTTTTTCTATTATCGCCAACCACTCCTTGACTCCCCTCGGGTCTCCCTCATATGCGGGTACGCTGATTCCCCACAGTGGCCGCTCCATGGTCATCTGCAGCTCAACAGTCTGCTCTGACCCTTCCCCCATCGACTGACCCGCCCCGAATCCTCCCTGAGAATACATTGTTATTATCTATTTTTTTTTTCACTCGCCCCCTACAAGGTGTAACAGCGCCCAACACAAAACACAGCAAAGCATACAAAAGAGGGAACCAGCAAAAAAAAAAAATGGACTTACCCGGTCTGATGCACTTGTGTTCTTCTGCGACTGGTGGATGAGAATGACCAACGAGCTGTTCAGACTTTATAATCAGTTGATTAAAGTTCGTCGTCTGGCTTCACTCGTGGCGTTTTTTTTTCTTCTTTTTTCTTTTTTTTTCAAGATGCGCTTTGTTTTCGAGTTTACTTTCTTTCCTTTTTTCTTTTTTTTCAATTTTGGCTTTCTCTCTTTTTCTCCCTCCTTGTTTAGTTCGTTTTCTTTTTCTTTTTTATTTTTCAATCTTTCAACTTTCCATTCCCACTCTCACAGGGAGATCTCGTGCCTTCGAGAGAGAAAGAAAAAAAAATTATGTGCCCGTGGAAATTCGTTCGCACGTTTCCTACTGAAACGAGGTATCACAGGTCATCGACACCAGTTATGTGACACTTACGTCACCCGCGCGTCGTCCAGTGGTGGAATGACCCCGGTTGTCGGTTCTGATGTTTCCTCAGCGATGATGTCACGGCCGGTTTCCTAAAACAGACTTGTCATGCAAAAACAATTGAAGGGACCAAGTCAATAAGCGTTTCTTTTTGTTTAAACTTCTTTGTATTCAATCAGGGTACAATCGCAGTTAGCTGTTTAGTTAGGGACTGGCCACTTGTTAACTGCGAGGTTTTCTCTTCTCTCTCTCCGACAGACAACTCAATTATCTACGTGACAGGGTCAATCGATGGGGGAATCTTCGTTCGTCGGACCCAAGGAAGCAAGGCTCTCTCTCTTACTCTCTCAAGGCTCGCTGCTTATATTGTGGGGGCGTGGACTGGGTCTCTTCCCGTTTCAGGTCGTTGGCCAATCAGAATTAAGGGATCACTGTCCGTCAAATCTTCGCCAGGCGGTCTATACCCAAAAAAGGAGCTGTCTTTCTTTCTCTGTTGGCATTCGGGTGTTCCCTAATGGAACTTGACAGGACATAAAAACAGAGATGCCTAACTTAATTATTTTTGAGAGGACATAAAAACAGCTGAATCCGATTCCACAAAGGCCACGCGTCTTTTCAATAGGGTCACTTGCCGCCCCGCTGTTCGGCGACTGTTTGCTTTGTAGATCGGAATTTCATTGGTATCCTCGCCACCCACGGGCTGTCATGGCCAATTTAACGTCATCACGTTCTTCCACCATAAGCTACGATCTTATCTTTTTTTCTCTTCCTTTCGTCGTTTACAGCTGCCTGTTTTCCCTTTCTTTTTCCACGGGTTCACCGCTACTCTTGGCCTTTTAGTCAGGATCAAAGTGCAGCATCTGTTCTTCGGATGCCGCACTTCCATTTCTTGTTCTCTTTCGGTGGAGGAGAAATCCTTCACGACTGGGACAATTCTTATTTTTGTACCCTTGAACGTCTCTCAGGGGAGAGACGAGTAAAATTGATAATGATGTTATTTAAACATAGCGACTTCATAATGAATTCCAATCAGATTTGATCTTAGCTGTTTCTTTTTTTTTTTTTGACAGATGTTTATAAAATCTCGACTTTGTCAAAGCAATTGAGGTTGATGGGTGCATCAGATGAGACAAAAGGAACAATCCTAATTGGCCGATACCAAAAATTAAAAAAAAATTTTTTTTTTCTCATTGATGTGTATTCATCCTCTCTCTCTCTCTCTCTCTCTCTCTCTCTCTCTCTCTCTCTCTCTCTCTCTGTTTTTATCACTACGAAAGATTTATTTCGAGAGTTGGTAATTCGATCTCGTTCGACATTCTCGAGTTTTAATTATGTTTCTTCGAAAACGGAAACATAAATGCAAATTACACATACACACGCACACACATAAGAAACTTTGTGCGTGAGTTCCTTCCCTATGGACTCGAAAACAGCTGGGCTGATTTTTATGAAATTTCACACCAAGGTATTTTATGTGTCTGGCAGTGTTCTTAGATAGATTTTGTATAAGAATGTCTTCGACAAGTCTCGATAATCAAAAAAATTTGAAAGAAGGAACAGGCGATTTTGACCAAAGTAACCACCTTACACAGCCTAACATCACAAGTGCATTTGAGAAGTTTTATTACCACACAAGCCGAAATACTCGATATATAAAATGAACAGTTGGTTCTTTGATATGACAGGGGCGCGTTTGAATTGAATGTTTCTGTTTACAGCATAATTGAAGCATGATACTTGACTTTTTCGCTTGAAACTTAATTTCCAACCATTATGACCCCACAAGCAATAAGGCCAGACATATAAATTCAACAGTAGGTTCTTGGATATGATATGGACGCGTTCGAAATTAACTTTTCTCTACAGAACATAACTGAAACATGATACTTGACTTTTGCATTGTGAACTTTTATGCAAGCCATTATACATAAAAAATAATTTTATAAAATCAACAGTAGGTTCTCTACAGTGCAATTTAGACTATATTGTATTGTGAACTAAGTCATTATACATAAAAAATAATTTTATAAAATCAACAGTAGGTTCTCTACAGTGCAATTTAGACTATATTGTATTGTGAACTAAGTCAATGCGGAGAGGCGTGTGGGCTTCCTTCTGGTGTACCGTGATAGGACCCTTAATAGAGCAGGCAATCAATCGATTTGATTGAAAAATATGGGAGTGTGAAACATCCGTTAATTATCATTCGATCCCGAGCAATGTCAGGTCACTCTGCTAGTATATGTATAAGCATGTGTTGTTTGCTCATTATTACAAGTGTTCAAATTTCAGCTGATGGTCCCTGCCTGTTAATGCTGCCGAAAATCCGACGAAAGACTCGTCAAGACTGCCGACGGGATCAGTTCCTTGGTTGGAGAAGTGTTTGTTGTTTTATTTTTGTTTTGTTTTGTTTTTTTGTTTGTTTTTAATTTTTTAAATTTTTTTTTTTAATTTAAAAAAATTTTTTTTGCTTTTTTTTGTTTTTGTTTTGTTTTTTGTTTATTTATTTATTTTTTTTGTGTTTTGGGTTTTTTCTTTTTTCTTTTTTTTCTTTTTTGTTCAAGTTCTGACTTTTTTAGATGAAGGCTGTTTATATTACTCGTTTTGATCAAACTATTCATCTTGAATGTTATTTATGCAACGTTTTGGTTGGTTTGGCCATCGACCGTCCTCAGGCATGTTGGTCGTTTGGAAAAGAAAAGAGAAAAGTTACTGGCTCCATAGATATTTTCGTATTCTTTGAGTTAGTCTCTATTTTATGGTTATTGTTTTGTATGTGTGAAAAAATTTCTTTTCCGAACAACAACCAACATGCCTGAGGACGGTAAAAGATCAATCCGACCGAAACGTTACACAAATAACACTCAAGATGAAAACAATAGTCCGATCAATACAAGTCATATAAAATTACAACTTGTTTTAAATAAGCGACGATGTTTTATTTTGAAGAATAAATGCTTTGTTATATGTGCACCCATTGTGGGTTCTTCTTCGTTATTGTAGCGAAATCCGACAGCCGAAAAAAATGAATTTTCATTAAAAAAAACAAAAAACAATGATAACTATTTACTGTTTTTATTAATTTCAACAATAAGCAAAGCTATTTAATTAATTGTCATGTCACAATTAGTTAAATACATTATTATATGAAACATGTATTTATACAAATAGATGATTGCGTGACGTTCACCATTAATTGTAACAAGACGGATCAAGTTACATCCCCTGACTTGATGCTATTAATTTATATACACACTTGAAATTTTTCGAAAACTATTTTTATTAATAATTAATTTTCTATCTTATTGTTTTTCGTAATTTTTGGATATTTTCATTACTGTGACATGACAAGTAGATAACATTGGTTTCACTTGAAATTCAATATTTCGATTTTCGAATTTCGAACAAAGAAGAACCTAAAAAAATATATATATACAAAATACTGTTAGAAACCAACCCAATGTATGCACGGTAACATAGATTGGATGGGTTTCTAACAGTATTTTGTATAGTTTTGTTGTTGTTGTTGTTGTTGTTGTTGTTGTTGTTGTTGTTTTTTTTGTTGTTGTTGTTTTTTTTTTTTGTGTGTGTGTGTGTGTGTGTGTGTGTGTGTGTGTGTTTTTAGAGTAGAAGGTTTCTGGCACATGGGGATCTCTACTGCTTGTCGGATTTCTTGGGGGGCATTTACGTCAAAGGGTACAAAGACTTGTAATGTGTTGGATCACTTACCATTAAAATACTTGTAAAACAAGCAGAGGGATGCAACATTTCGTCGATGGGACAGAAGTTGAAGCCTAGCTGACAGTGCGAGATCTATTAGGTTAGCGACTCTCTTTTGAACCTTGTCTAAAAGGGAGAGAATAGTAGCAGATGCACCAACGCAAATGTGGCAACAATACTCCATACATGGGCGAATGGTGGCCTTGTAGAGGTACAGGACACTCTTTTCAGGCGTAAGTAATTTTCTGGCAAAGTAAAGTGAGTTCACTTTCTTTGTAGCAACCTTAGAAATACACTTGATTGCAAAAAAACAGCGTGAAACGGATGAAGTAATTTTGTGTGACAACTCCTAACTTTTAATCTCAATCGATGGAAGTGTCATTTTGGGAATCTGAAAAATTTAAAGGCAGCGATTTTGCCTTTTAATACAATTTTATCAGGGTTTAAAGAATAACCAATGAGCAAAAGGATTTCGTTTATGCTTTGAAACTTAACGTCTTGTTTGGTACTAGACCAAAGCAACAAAGCCAGGTGTACTTTAATCAGATTTATTTTTATAATTTTAGAGGAGAACGAATATCAGCTAATATAGTGGGCGGTGATGGTGGTTTAGTGGACTGACAACCAGAGTGTTCCAACTTAGAATCCAGTTCGTTCCACGAAATCACTTTCACTTAGGATGTTGGCAATCTTCACGCAATCCCTTCCGTAAGTACCCGATGTCTTTCTATAAAAAATTCTGACCACAAAAATATCGGGGAAACCAATGCCAACAATAGAATCTTCGGATTCATACGATGATTCGGATGATGAGTTAACATAGTGTGGGGAAAATCATAACTTAGTTGGCTAGCGTGTGTGCGTGCTTCAAAGAGTGGGTCGTGTATAAGGGTGGGGAGCTAAAATGGCGACACCCAGTTGATTTTATGATGACGGTCACGTGAGCAACGCAACTGTCGCCTTTTCTATGCAAATAGGACAGGTGAATAAAAACCGACGTGAAGCGAACAGGGGACGAGTTGGAAGGAGGCGTGCTATGTACGTAGTTGTGTGTAAGTCAACGTGAAAGAGTGTCAAGTTTTGAAGTTGGAAGTTTTGACAACAGAGTGTTGTGAAGTTGGAAATTTTAACAGCAATGTGTCGAATTTACACGAGAGATTGTTAGTTTAACCATATATAGTGATATGTGAAAGTAGCTTTTCTGTATATGCTCGTAACAAAACAGGTATCCGCTTTCCACAAGAACGTCTAAGAATGGTAACGTGTCATTAACTCTTAACATAAATGAAGAGTAAAGTACATTTAAATGTTGTAAAAAAAAACAATCAGTCTCCGCATGGGATGTACATATGTTAAAAATATCATCCATATAACAGAAATAGCACAACCAGTTTCGGCAACCGATCAAACAACATTTGCCCTTGAAATCCAACAAAAATATTAGACAAAATTGGGCCCAAAAGACTTTCCATTGCTAACTCCATCAATTTGATGATATATGTTCCCGTCAAAGCTGAATTCAACAGACTTAATAACTAAACCTATGAGCTCAAGAAATACTTAGGAAATTTAGGAAGAGGGCTTAGCAAGGGAACTAAATTAAAAATTATCGGCGCAAATTCCGATATTTTCATTGAGAGGTACATTGGTGAAGAAACTAGATATATCATAAGAACATGGGTACCCAGTATACGAAGAAAAAATTTGAAACATTTTAGTGTATGTTAGGAATTCCTCTTCCGCCTTTTCTCTCTCTCTCACTCTCTCTCTCTCTCTCTCTCTCTCTCTTTACTTTTTTTACTCTCGATAATTATTTATGGTCTTCTGACCACGTTTTAAATCGATGTTCCTGAGCGTTGTAGACGCCTGTCCAGAATTCCCCCATATATATTAAAAACAAAATAAAGAAAAACCTGATGTACGTAACCGTGACGAAAAGAAAATATCATATTCCAAAAATCACAAAAATTGATCAAGTAGTTTTATTTTTAAATAAGAAGATCAAGTTTCATGAACATCCAAGTAGTGATTGTCTCATCCGTTTTTTCTTTTTTTTTAGAAAAAAGAACGTCTCAAAAAAAAAGAAATAACTCAAAAATACTTTATATGTACTAGATTTATGTTGTGATGCCTACGAATTTCCATTAATCATTTTGAAATAATTTTCTTTATAAAAATAAAACTACTTGATCAATTTACGTAATTTTTAGAATATGATATTTTCGTTTCGTAAAAGGTATGTATATCATGCAGTTTTTTGTTTATTTACGTTTTTTCATAAGTGAGTGAATTCTGGGAAAAATCTTTTTAATCTACCTCAGTATTTTTTTACTAATTGGTTTTAAATATGTTAGAGAGAGAGAGAGAGAGAGAGAGAGAGAGAGAGAGAGAGAGAGAGAGAGAGAGAGAGAGAGAGAAAATAAACAGTTGTAGTGATTCTTCTTTGTTCTCTATCTCGTAGTTCTGTATTTTTCTTTTATCATATTAGAATTAATAATTATATATATATATATATATATAATCCATGTTCAATACACGACCTTGTTTGAAGGTCACTTGCTGGACTGAAAAGTTATCAGAAGCAAAAACATAAATGAATTTAAAAATGTGGGTTGTCGGAACCTCACACGTCGTATCGACAGGAAGAGAGTCCATGATATATATAATTATCCACACTCTTATATAAAAGTCACTTTGTGTGTGTGTGTGTGTGTGTGTGTGTGTGTGTGTGTGTGTGTGTGTGTGTGTGTGTGTGTGTGCGTGAGAGAGAGAGAGAGATTTCCTTCCTCATAGATTCCAAAACGGCTGAGCCGATCTTTTGCAAATTTCACACAAAGGTAATTTATATGTCTGACAGTGTTCTTAGACATGTTTTGTACAGGAATTCGACAGATAAGTATCGAAAATCCGAAAAAAAATCCGATCTTAAAATTAGTCTCTTCTCTCAGAATTTTTACTGGTGAATATTTTGCGTTACACCGGCCAAGGGAGATAATAAATCTCAGCAAATAATTTCTTCTTAAAAAAAAAAAACAGATTTATTTCCATCTAAGAATACAGTTCAATGTTAGAGCATTCCACTACAGATCGACTGATCCCCTGTTCAAGCCCGGGTGTACCTCACCATTTTATTTTAAGTTTTTTCTTATTGATGAGTTCTATTTACGATAAAAGAAAAGGGCCAAATCATTTCATCGTTTGCATATTTTAAAACCAAACATCAATCAGAAGTGAGATTTCCAAGGCATTCACCGACAAGCCAAAATATCAGCTGATATGATATTGTAAAGGACGGAATTTGATGAACGACATTATCATTATTATTTTTTTTTTTTTTTACATAGGCGTCACCACTTATCAAGGCCGATAAGCCACTCAATGATAAGGGTTAAAGAGTGTGGAGTAGTCAAAAGGACAATATAGTAGTCGATAGTAATGGAAGTTCGGTAAATTTGTTAACTTAAGTGGAACGGCTCATCAGAAACTTGTTCACGTTGGACTTGAAGACAACCATATTATAGACAGCTGGAAAGCAGGAAAACGGAAGACAATTCCACAGGCGTGCAGTTCTAAGAAAGAAGCTTTGATTATGGAATCTATGTTTAGGTTTAGGTACAGATAAAGAGTGGAACGGCTCATCAGAAACTTGTTCACGTTGGACTTGAAGAGGGGAAAATTATTGATAATGTTTTCAGCTAGTCTAGTGTTTCTTGTGAAAGTTTGGCGAGGGGGGACCATAGATTGAAGCTCAGTTGAACACTTTCCATGAAAATAACGATAAAGCAGAGACAAACTCGCAACATCTCTTCTGTGAGATATAGGTTGCAGCGAAGAGAAAAGGACATCTCCCACCAGGCCACGAAGTCTATTTTGAACCCTATCAAGGCAGGACAAGTCTTTTCTAGCAGCTCCTGCCCATATGTGGCAACAGTATTCCATCCTTGGACATATCTGGCTCTTATATAGATAGAGAATTGCATCAGCAGTGAGATATCTACTGGATCAATAGAAGGATCCGACCATTTTTCCAGCGGCCTTGGCAACAGATTTGATGTACGTATTCCATTTAAGATCAGGAGTAAAGGTCAAGCCCAGAAGCCTGTCAAAAGTTGAGGCCTCCCCAAGACGAGAGCCATTCATTTTAATTGATGCCAGATGGGGATCAGAACGTTGATGATGTAAAGATAGAAGCTTGGTTTTAGATGCATTAAAAGTAACTAGCCACTCCTTTCCCCATTGTACAACGTGATCAAGATCAGAGGAGAGAGAATCGGAGAGAACTTGGTCGTTTACTGTCTTAGATGTGCTACCATAGATGGTAGTGTCATCAGCAAAAATGTCTACGAATGATGTAAGGATGTAATTTGGAAGATCATTAATGTAGATCAGGAAAAGAGTTGGGCCCAGGATCGACCCCTGAGGGACTCCAGCATTTATACTGTGAGCTTCTGATCAACTACTCTTATGAACCTATCAGAGAGAAATGATTTAATAATTGAGAAGACATTTCCAGCTATACCATAGCTGGAGATCTTATGAAGTAAACCTTTATGCCATACCCTATCAAAGGCCTTTGATATGTCAAGAGCAATTGCCCTAGAAAGGTTGCCTCTGTCGAGAGATTCGCTAATCCTATGAGATATAACTGTAAGCACATCTGCTGTAGATCTAGCAGAACGGAAGCCATATTGTGTGTCACTAAGAAGGTTATTTTTGCTGAGATGGTTGATTACTTCTCTATTTAACACAGATTCCAGCAACTTACTCATGACGCACAGGAGACTTATTGGCCTGTACTGAGAGGGGGATGAACAATCACCTGAATTCTTAAATACAGGGCATACTGATGAGATTTTCTAGGGTGATGGGAAGCAATTTTCCTTAAGACAACGTTTAAACAGTTTTGTAAGTATGGTTGCTAGTTCTGGTTGAAGTTTTTTGAGTACTATAATTGGAATACCGTCAGGGCCGGTTGATTTACTGGAATCAAGGTTTTTGATTAGCTTGGCAACATCACATACAGATATTTGTATATCACATAGTGTGTTTTCTGATACAGGAGGAAATATTAGGGGTTGGCGGCCTTGGTCGCAAAGGGTAGAATTGGCTGCAAAGTTCTTGGCAAAAAGTTTGGCTTTGTCTGATGTTGACGAGATTAACTCAAGTCCATTGATGATAGTTGGGATAGAGCACACGCTTCTGTTCAGGATTCTGTTTGCAATTTGCCAAAACTGGTGGGAACCAAGCCGCTGCTCAGCTACTTTAGACTTGACGGACTGAGCATACAACTCTCTTGCGTTCTTTATTACTTTCTTACAATGGTTGCTGGCAGTCCTGAAAGCGGCTTTAGTTTCCATACATCTATTACATTGGAAGCAGTGGAAAAAGTGATTTCTGTGCGCAATAGCAGCAGCACATTCTGGAGAAAATCATGGCTGGCTGTTAGGTTTTTGCTGGAACTTTTTCGAGGGTATGAAATTGTCTATACCTACAATTAGCCATTCTGTCAGGTCTGATACTATAGACGACACATCCTTTTTAAATATGGAACGCAGAGGAAGATCCGATATAAATGTACGGAAACTATCCCAGTCAGCCATAGTGTATCGATATACTGTACGATGGAGAGGTATGTCTGAGGACTTATTACATTTCATTTTTATCTTAATTGATACAACTGAGTGGTCAGAAGATCCAAGAGGAGACAGAACGGAAACTGAACATAGTTCAGGGCAAGTTGTGAGAAAAAGGTCTAGGAGACTTGCATACTGGCCGTCATTGTCGGGCACACGGGTGGGTTCGTGAACAATCTGAGTGAGGTCATAAGCAATGGAGAAATCATGACAGAATCTCCCCTCATCATCGGTCTTGTTTGAGTGGGTCAACCATTCCACATTGTGAACATTGAAGTCTCCACATACGTGAATGTTAGCTGAAGGATATGCTGATAGAACTTGGTCAATTTTCTCAGATATGCTTTTAAAGATAGTAACTCCGCTGTTATGGGGGTGATAGAGAGTAAATATAAATGCCGTAGTGTGAGCTAGTGCTACTCGGAAGCACATATAGAGTAAGTTAGGATCTTCTCTGGAGATGTCCCTACCACATGGAAAGCCATCTTTTATATAGGCATATATTCCATGCCCATGGCGATCTTGGAGGTCAGATTTGGAAGTTAGGTTAGAGTATCCTTTAATTACGAACTCATTTAGGGAAATAGTCTGTCCAATTCCAGTTTCGCTTAAAAATAAAAGGTCTGGTTTAGTCTCCTGTAATTGGGCTTCAACCTCTGGAAGGTTAGAACGTAGACCCCTGATGTTGGAGAAGAAGATATGGTAGTGGGGGTCTACGTTTGAAGTTTCAGATCCGGGTTTAATTGTGCATTTTTTATTGAAACTTGTCATGATGGAATTTTGGAGTTTGTGAACTAGGTCGTCAGACTTGCTTAGAGCAGGACAGAGAGGGGAAACAAAGAGAGAAAAGTAACGAAGAATTTTTTTTTTTTTTTTGTACCACATGATAAGGTAAAGCCATAACAATTACCCACTAGTATGACATCGAGAGGCCCCACCAGAGATTACTGCATGGTCCAGAATCCATTCAGCAAATGGCAATACAGCAGCCCCAGTACTTTGCGCCTGCTGATAGGACAGCCTCCTTAGTGGTTAATCCAAGTTTCGGGTCCCTGACTATCATTATTATTTTATTATTTGTTTTTGCGAATTATTTCACCTGGCAAATTATTCCTCATAATATATAATAATCAATAGAAGATTGATTCTATAATAATACATATGCTATCTGCATAAATTAAAGTATCATGTTTAAGTGTATTTTACGACTGGGCAACGCCGGGCGTAGAAAAGAGGATCAACGATGACCGAAGAATTCAAACCTGTACATGAAGACACCTTTGACTCCATTAGCAAGGACCATATAGTAGGCGGGTCCTGGATATGACCTTAAACTATATCCAGTGGTGAGGCCCCAGCTTGCGGGCTTTGGGGAGTGTGGAGCCACCCTTTAATTGCTATTGCTCCCAGGTCCACTCTGACCCAGAGTGGTAGTACCTGTTAGGGTCCCAACTATGGGTTAAATAGAAACCGACTTGAAAACAACAAATATATTCTATTAAAAAATTTTTTCTTCAAAATCTTTGGATTCGGCATTAAATAACCTGAAAAGGGTTGATATGCCGTAAAACAAAACCAACCAACCAACATATAGTAGGGCCATTGTTTATCGTCACGAAATTAAGGGAAATTGTAACATTAATAAAGCTTAAGGTTTAATACAGACGATCTTAAAGTGACTAACAGGAAGTCATGATCTCAGGCGTATACACACACACACACGCACACACGCACGCACACGCACACGCACACACACACACGCACGCACACGCACGTACACACATAGCAGTGAAATCTGACGTTGCCCGAATGAATGTTTCTGTTTAAAGCACAATTGCACCATGATATTTGACGTTTTCATTTAAAACTTAAATTCAAACTATTATCACCACACAAGCAGTAAGGCTAGGCATATAAACAGTAGGTTCTTTGATATGACAGGAGCGCGTTTGAAATGAATGTTTCTGATTAGAATACAATTGAAGCATGATATTTGACTTTTGGATTTTAAACTTTAATTCAAGTAATTATATATAAAAATAATTTTATGAAGTCAACAGTAGATTCTCTTCTGTACAATGTAGACTATAAATATATGGAAATGTTAAACATTCGTTGATCCTTATTCAATCCCGAACAACGTACGGTTTCCCTGTAGTATATATATATATATATATATATATATATATATATATATATATATATATATATATATATATATTACTACTTATTCTGTTTTCAACGTATTAATGTTTGGTGCATTTAAATCAGGAAGCCAATATCTTCAGACGGACTGATCTGGTATGATCAGCCTAGTTCACTGTCGTGCATTTGCTAAGCAGACAGTCAGTGTTAACGTAGCACTGGCCTAAATGTCAGATATTTATTTTCAAAGCGTTCCATTATTTTTTTTTTTTATTAAATAGTCACTATTTATCAAGTCCAGATGCCACTTGAGGCTAAGTGATAATAAGATGGAATGATTGTCAGTAGCAAGTTTGGGCACTTATGCGAAGGGTTCTAGATAGGAATCTGTTTACGTTTGCTTGGAAGATGACCAAGTTGTAATCTCCACGGAAGCAGTCCTGCAGAAATGTCTTCTGTACACAGGAAGCCTTTATAAAAAAATTGTTTGTGGAAATTTCGCCTGATGCTAGGTTCACTGAGAAAGTAAGGAATGTTTTTGTTTGTTGCGGTAGGTGGAAGAGTTCTTGCTGTGAATGTCTTATAAGGAGGAAGCAGAGATTTGAGCTTTCATGGAAATACTAATAGATGTGGTAAGGTCTGTTGGAAATATTCTGAATAAGATGTTTGGCAATTTTCATAAGTGAATTTATCATAATTTATGTTGCGTTTTGCACACTTTACTAAAGAGAAGAGGTTCTGTATAAACTCTCATCAAAGAACTTTCAACAGAAGGAACTCTCAAATATTGGAGGAAGTTAAATTTGATTAACAAAAAAAGGTGAGGGGAGAGCGGCTCACCTCTGCTAAACAAAGAAAACTTCCAGAACAACAGTTTTTTGGAAGTCATGCAAGAAACCGACTAAGTATCTCTTTGCGGTATTTGGAATTGTAATATATATTTGATTGAATGCAACAATTGCCTTGTTTGGTTTGTCACTATCTTTATCCAAAAAATGATGATTGTTCTTAAACAAAAGTGTTTTTCCTTTACTGTATAAGTTAGAGATAATCTTCCAAATAATTTCCAATAGGTCCTGAGTATAATCTTCAAGTGCACTCGGTGGTGAGGTTCCAGTTTTGGATCTTTGAAGATTGTACAGTCACTGTTTGGTTACCATTACTCCCAGGTCCACTCCAAATTTATCTTTTCCAATCCTTTCTACACTTTTATTGATACTTCTTCAGTTTATGGCCTTACCTATATCAACTTTGCGTTGGCATCTTCCAGCAAATTATGCAAGCACCCAGAAGATATCAAAGCAAAGACTACCAGATGATTAATTCAAAATGCAGTGTTCCTCCTTCTCCGTGTCAAGAATGGCTTTCTAATCAGAAAGCCAATCTCAACATGGGGAACTGGAAGGATTTTAAGTTGATATAGCATATTGAAAGTCATTTTTGATTTTAACAAAATTTCTTTTAGTTTAATGAATTTCATGCTTTCATTAAATTTGTCGTCTTCTGACAACTGATTGGATAATCGCTTCAGCATCTTCCAGCCACTTATATATAACCTGGCAAAAGATGTTGATGCAAAGTTGCTCGTGATTTGGTCATGAACTGAAGAAATACCTTTTTTTTTTTTTTTTTTTCTTAATCTATTCCCTAATCTTAAATACTCGGGCTCTTTTCCCCAGTCATCCTGAATGAGACACAGAACTTCATCTAATGGTGAATCTCCAATTTGGGAACTTTGGGGAGTGTAGAGTTACCCAGCATTAAAGCCAACAGAGTCACGGACATTGTTGAGATGGCTGGTTTCCTGTTGACTGACGTATGTCTCTGGTCCCGTGCAGTTCTAGGAGGTCCACTCTCTCAAGCTTTGCTTTCTCCCCTTGGAAAGGAGTTAGTTTACTACTAATCGCCTGAGTTGCCCCTTACCGAGGAATGCCGATGGGGCTGTCCAGACATTTTTTGCAGTCCAGTGTGTTCCTCCCTTTAAGGGGGCTGGCTCTTCAAATTCCACTTCCAGACCCTTGTATCACATTATCCTTCCATAGGAAGGAGATAAATATGGAGTCACGACTTACTCTCAGGACCACTCTGATCTGGAGATAAATATGGAGTTACGACTACTCTCAGGACCACTCTGATCTGGAGAAGTTGGTACCTTCCAGGGTCCCATCTACATATGAGTTGAATAGAAACGATCATTTTGAGATTGGCCGTTTAGAAAATATAAGCTTATAAAACAGAAGAAATTAATCTAACAACCAATCATATACGTATATGTGTGGTTTGAAAATGAAGTGACATAAGATGGCTGACCTGTCATAAAGCTCTAACCCAACCAACCAATCTTATTTCCACAACAAACGTGAAATAAACATGAAAGGAATGCTCTTATTATCGATGTAATTGTTCCGAAATAGAGCGAAAAAATTCATAAATGCCAGAACTTCAAAAATTACTTGAAAACAACGTGGTTCCTGCAGAAAGCGGAAATTAGTATATCAATTGTGTAAATTCAAATAGCACACTTTAGTTTGCATCAAGTTCTACCCCTACCAATTAAAGCTCTTAGTTTTATTGCATATCCCTGGGACGGGTATTCCGCAAGTTTGTTTTTCAAAACCTCTCTACTAAAATACGAACAGTATTCAGTATTGAATCGAATGTTTATAAAAGGTAATTAGAATAATTAGCACAATTTTTCAGAATATAAAAGCTATTAATTTTTATAAGAATTGTCGGACTCTTGCCCATGCGCAATCGAAATAATTATTTTGTTTACAAATTTTTCTGAATGCATTAAAAAGCATAACACGACGTGGTTCCTAGAAGGAAAAATCATTGAGTGATAAAGACAATTAGTTTAATCAAACAAAATCTACATTAAAATATCGACACACACTACCGTGAAGATTAAGCTATTATCAAGTATAGATAGCAACTCTGAAAGAGACAATGCCATTACTCAAAAATCATATATATATATATATATATATATATATATATATATATATATATATATATATATATATATATACACACATATACACACATATATATACTTATATATATACGTATATGTATATATACTTATATATATACGTATATATACACATATATATATACTTATACATATATATAAGTATATATATGTGCATATATACGTATATATACATATATATATAGTTATATATATATACGTATATATACATATATATATATATACTTATATATATAATTATATATACACATATAGATACTTATATATATACGTATATATACACATATACATACTTATATATACTTATATATATACACACATATATATACTTATATATATACATATATATACATATATATAAACATATATATATATATATATAATGGGCGGAAGTCTCTTGAGAGTTCTTTCAGCTATCATCTCATCAGGAGAAAATCGATAGCATAAAAATAATAATACTATGTCGAAAGTAAAGAGTTCTGATGGGGAACTATTGAATGTGCCAAAAATACGGGGACACTAAAATAAAGTTTATTAACGTTTAAAAAAACGATTAAAATAATGGCACAACGAGGGGAAGAAAAAAAAACGGGAGAAAAGATTCACAGTTCCCCAACGAGAAACAATGTCTTAGATGTTTCTTTCTGCCGACACAAAGAAGGTTTCCGCACCGCAATAGAGACAGACTCCAAAATATTTAAATAGTTTCTGGAGTCCGCTCTATGTAGCGCCTCAAACCATTCAATTTTATATTTATCGGCACAGCACGGGTTGTCAACCAAATGCTGGCCAATAGCACAGTCCAAAGCTGCAGAAGGAGGGAGACTACCAGACCCCATCCTCCCTTGTCTGATATATGTATATATATACGCATATATACACATATATAAACTAATATATATACACATATATACGTATATATAATATATCCATATATATATACATATATATATGCATATACACCCACATATATATACATATATATATACATATATACATATTTATACATATATATACATATATAACACACACATACATATATAACACACACACACACACACACATATATATATATATATATATATATATATTGTTTCATGCTTACACAATCATCACTGTAGGAGGTGACAATTCTTGCCAATAAAGAAGTTCGAACCCAGCCATCGAGCCACCTTTGATTCTATTTTGCCACGCCTTTACCTCCGGGCTACCAAACAACTGCCATGGGAATAAACGGAATTAACAGCTAATAAACGCCAAATTCGAGTGGATACGTTAGTCAATCCAGAGTGTTCAAACGAGCGGTAGTTGTGAATGTTGCATGAACGCTAGTAAATTGCCTTTTAGTTTTTTTTTTGTTTTTTTTACCAGACAAACAGTGACACGCATAAGTCTTGGATACACGAAAACATGTTATCATAGGACTGCTTCTTTGCAGATTATAACATGGTTGTCTTCAAATCCAGTGTCAACAAATACTTGCCATAAATCGTTCTCACAAATAACATTTTTTTAATTTCATTAATTCTTTTCAATCCTCTCATATTATTCTTCATCTTTTAATTAATCTTTCCGTCTCATTAACCCTTATTCTCAAATGGTTTTTTTCCTTGATAAGTGGTGATTCATTAGTAAAAAAAAAAAAAAAGCAAAAAAAAAACATCTGATTTAAAACTTTGTATCTATTTTTAATTTATTATTCCTCACTTCCTAAACTCCAAAGATTATTTCCATCCGAACATCCGGTGTTCAACCTTTGCACCCCAATTTGACTTCAAACGAATTTCAACATTATGATGACACTAGAAAGAACAGCCCAACCTTAATGCTATTTGCATCGTTCTCTTTATAAGTACTACTGCGTAAATTTACTTGTTTTAAAAATCTTATCAAAATAATTAAGATATTGGCTTACTTCTCTTATCCTTTGGTTAGACAATCCTTTCAAGTCACACACACACACACACGCGCGCGCACACACACACACACACACACACACACACACACACACACACATATATATATATATATATATATATATATGATAACTTCATTTAATCATAGAAATTAATATACAACAATATAATTTATGCCAAAATTTATCAGTATTTACTTTAACAGTGCTCAATACATAGTTAGAGCTAGGTAGCAAGTTATGAAAATATATATGGCAATTAAGCTACATAGAATATTCTGCATTTCATTCTCGTGAGAATTCGTCAAGTTTATCCTGCATAAGCCAGACGAATTCTCACGAGAATGAAACGCAGAATATTCTGTGCAGCTTAATTGCCATATATATTTTCATAACTTACAATATATATATATATATATATATATATATATATATATATATATATATATATATATATATATATATATATATATATAATCGTAATTGATGAGTGCAGGGAGTTACGATTACAACCAATCAGGAGATTTAAACCCGGCCACAAAGCATCTTTGACTCCATTAGCAAGGAACAAACCACACGGCCAATGTTAACTGCAAGAAATACAATTGAAATTAACATTTATATTAAAGCATAAATGTCACCGTACTCTGTTTGCATATACCTATCGTAATGGACTAAAAGAGCTTTCTCATTAATAAAGTTTTTTTATAATCAAAAAGATCTTTTTTTATATAAGTTTTGTAAATTTTGAAAAAAGGCCAAACTCAATGAATGCCTTTTCATCGGTTTCCAGAGCATATATAGTGTAGTATAATAATTCTCCAAGTTCCAAATATCAGGTTTTCTCAGTTGGTCATCTATTATTTTTCAAAAGGTATCCATTACAATATTGTTTTGTATTGTGACTAACAACTCTGCAAAATTATGTTATTGCTCCATATTTAGTCATGTGTGATTATCTAAGATTCTGAGATATTCAGTTTACATGAATTACTTCCTTAGATAGCGAAAAATATAAAAATGAAAAATGGATAATTTTACTTCTATTAATCAAAATTTAAAAAATTAGCATACAAAACGTAAATAAAGACCATATAAAAATTATAATTTAAATACATATATATATATAACAAAGTATTATAACTAGTGACCGTGCTAACAAAACTTATGGAATTAATTTTAATTCAACTATCAACTGAAACCTCCGAAGAATGTAAACAAAAGAAAAAAAACAAAGACAAAAAAACAACATTAAGTTTCGTATCGAAGGCAAATCATCTACTAAGAACATTCTAACTGGAAAATAAATTATAAGTACAATAATTAATATAACCTAAAAATATATTCTTCTCAAGCGCTTTCTATCAGTGCATCTGATAACTACATCAAACCTCAAAGAAAAAGAAAAAGAAAACGATAACAACAACAATCGCTCCTGACGACGATCGGATGCACTGATAGAAATCGCTTGAGAAGAATATGGCTTAACAATAACTTTTGGGTGCCATTGTATACAACATGCCAGCTGAAATAGAAAAGACGGCTCAGCGAATTGAAAAGATATCCAGAAAAATCATAAAAAAGAATAACTCTGCCGTGTTCAATCAAACGTGCTTGAATATATACAGCCATGGTCAAAATTATGGAGCACCTAGGTAAAACTTAGATAATCTGGCATCAATTGAAATGGATGGCTCTCGTCTTGAGGAGGCTCCATGTTTTGACAAGCTTCTGGGATTGACTTTTACTCCTGTTCTGAAATGGAATGCATACATCAAATCTGTCGCCAAGGTCGTTGAAAAAAAGGTGGGATCCTTCTACCGCTCCAGAAGATATCTCACTGCTGATGCATTTCTCTATCTATATAAAAGCCAAGTACGTCCAAGGATGGAATACTGCTGCCATATCTGGACAGGAGCTGCTAAAAACAGACTATTCTGCCTTGACAGAGTACAAAATAGACTTTCTAGCCTAGTGGGGTATGCCCTTTTCTCTTCCCTACAACCTCTCTCCCACAGAAGAGACGTTGTGAGCCTGTCTTTGTTTTATCGTTATTTCCATGGCAAGTGCTCGTCTGAACTCCAGTCTCTGCCCCCCCCCCTCACCAATCTCTCACAAAAAACACCTGTCTAGCTGAAACCACTGTCAATAATTTTCCCCACTCTTTATCTGTGCTTAAATCAAAACGTAGATCCCATGAACAAAGCTTCTTTCTTAGAAGTGAACGCCTGTGGAACTCTGTTCCGTTTGCCTGTTTCCCACCTGACTACAACTTGGATGTCTTCAAGTCCAACATAAACAACTTCCTGATAAACCGCCCCCTTAACTAATCTACTGTATAAAATCTCTATTACTAAAGATTACTACGATATTATTCCATTGATTACTGTACACACAATAACCCTTATCCTCACGTGGCCTCCGGGCCTTGATAAGCGGTGACTTCCATATAAAAAAAACAAAAAAAACTATGCATTTAAACGTTAAGAATTGTATAGTGGACAGTTGAGAGCAAACGTAAAATATTTAACAGTAGATTGTAGTATTTATTTGCTTTAGAGCCTCTTTCAAGTGTTTTAGCCGAGTTTTATATTCAATACGATTCATTGTCATATTAAAAGTTGTTTCTTATTTTTCAGATAATATTTGATTCCTGACAATGCTATAATAGAATATTTAATTGAAAATGCCTCCAAAGAAGCAGCTTTCAGAGATTAAAAGGTCACTAATTGTTGCTTTATTTGGTGAATGATATTCTCAGGTAGAAATTGCCAGGAAGATGGAATGTTCAACAAAGGAATTTCGAATAACGATTAAAGGGTGCAAGGAAAAGTCTTTCAAAAACAAAAATGGACAAAGCCATAAAAAGTCTACAACAGCTAGGGAAGACAGATCTTTGAAAAGAGCATTCCTTACAAATAGGAATAAAATTTCTTCAGGGCTTGCTACTGAACTTAGAAAAGATGCAAACAGCAAACAA